>NW_007430922.1:0-466 GCF_000475195.1 Diaphorina citri
CTGGAATTACTAGCATAGATATCTACACGCTTGAATCCTTTCCTTTAGAATTCGGTTCTCCAAGTTTTCTAAACCCCCTAGATCCATTATTTTTTAGCTTCATAAAACTTTAGGAACCCAATTAAAAAAAATTATATGCAAAATAAAATGTAATCATCTTGTATTCTTATTTTTCAGAGCGTCAAAATACCGAAATAATTCAGAAAGAATATTGCGAGGGTTTTTTCTAAGCTTCCCAGACTGTCTAGAAGCAAGGTCCCCACCCGAATGCCCTCCCAAAGTCCATAACTTTGTCAGCATACTAAAATAATAGGGGAATCATTTCCCCTATACTGATTCTTGCATAGCAATATAGGGGAAACATTCTCCTATACTATTTTTCCTAGCACAAAGCTCTGACGCTTGCGCAGAAGAAATTTCCCCCACTAGACTTTCATTTAAGCTCCTCCTCTTTCTGAACTCCGAA
>NW_007430923.1:0-466 GCF_000475195.1 Diaphorina citri
ATATCACGACTTCCAGGTCTGTCGTGATGTTTGCTTTTCTCCTTTGTCGGAGAATTTCAGTTCAACACGTTCAATATTAAATCCCCTATGGGGGCATCCACTCTATGGTATTATATTTACTCATCAAAGTTATAAAGTTATCAAAGTTACCTATCAAATCTTAAACCCATATCAAAGTTAGGTATAAAGTTATCAAAGTTCGCATCAGCTTAAAGCCAAAGTCAGCTGCTGTTTTGCTTGGGTGAGTCAATAGACGTGTGTCCAGTCAGCAGTCAGTCACCCATCCTGGTGCACACCCACATCAACGATGAACTTCAATAGTTAGTAGGTGATCCTGTGACGGTGAATATTGGGTCGGTAAGTCAAAGTTCTCGGAGTTTTGGGTTCATTCTCAAAACTAACTTCTTTTTTTTTAGCTCTTGATTTAGCCTGGGTGAGCATGAGCATACCTCAGATACAAAATGCC
>NW_007430924.1:0-466 GCF_000475195.1 Diaphorina citri
TGAGTACTGTAAAAGATCACGTTCAATATGATTTATTACAAAAAATGATGGTCTCCAAAAAAGTCTCATTGGGCCCTAACTCAGGGTGCAAAAGTCGTCAAAGTTTGTTTATCTATATTCCCAATTACAACCTCTTCATTATTTCAGATTGAATGTCTTACACAGAATTTTTCATAAAGGAAATTTTAAAATATTCAATTTTTCCTTTAAAAATTATCTAAATTTTGGTATTTGTGGTTTTATTCTCATATTCTAGAGAATTAGAGGTAGCTACTTACTTGGAAAAAACTTGCAGGTGAGTACTGTAAAAGATCACGTTCAATATGATTTATTACAAAAAATGATGGTCTCCAAAAAAGTCTCATTGGGCCCTCAGGGTGCAAAAGTCGTCAAAGTTTGTTTATCTATATTCCCAATTACAACCTCTTCATTATTTCAGATTGAATGTCTTACACAGACATGGATG
>NW_007430925.1:0-466 GCF_000475195.1 Diaphorina citri
CGGTTTTGGTGCTCTCTATTTAGAAAGCTATTGAGAGTATTGAGATCCACTGCAACTAAATGCCCCTCTGCTGATTGCTGCTTTGAAATGCCTGCTGTGTATAATTTAAGTCTTTGTATCTGGAATAGTGCTTATTATGGCCGGAGCCACAGAGTTTAAACTCGATTTAAGTTTTTTGGATTAAACAAGATTGTTAACTCCTGGACTGAGCGATCTGATTGGTTGAACATTTTGAAATCCACCAATCAGATTGCTCCAAGAGTGAAACTTAAAACGAGTATAAGCTCACATTGTGGTCCTGGCCATAATTGACTTTGGTCTTTTGTTTATAAAGTATAGGCTGTATACTTGTGTTTATAAAGTATAGGGTGTGTACGAAAGGATTTTAGCTTTCTTGTTTTTTTGTAATTTTTGTGTCTCTTGCTTCTTCCTTTCCTGTCTATCCGGTCGTTTATGTATATTCTAT
>NW_007430926.1:0-466 GCF_000475195.1 Diaphorina citri
TTGGTTTATATAGTAAAATCCAAGTAAGAGGACATACGTCAGGATAGCAGGACACTATTAGAAAAATGCCTGGAGGAAATTATGTCTACGTAACACGGTATCTCAGGAAGATCGGTTTGCTGGTAGTAGGTACCAGGTAGAGGAGAATTTACAAGTAGTTTTCGTCAACTTTTTTTTGTGTGTTAGCTTGGGAACTTGGATTGTCTTAAAAAGAGCGCAAGCTGTAGAGCAGGTATATTGTCTATGACTTCCCAGCCACAGATAACTGGATAAGTAAGTAGTAAGGAATCATTATGAGATTTGGACATTGCAACATTGCATATACTTTTTAATTACCTTTTGATGGTTTTAGATGATGTGAAAAGTACCTAACGCATAAATTAATTAAAATTAAAACCTGTCAACCTTCCAACTTGAGAAAATTCAGTACCCGCACTAAATACCTATCATAACTTTTTGTGGATAT
>NW_007430927.1:0-466 GCF_000475195.1 Diaphorina citri
TTATGGAAAGGATGTAGGTTCCTGCGCAGCCTCTTGTAGACAATTGAGGAGCTGGATTGAAATCCTTAAGGAAAAAATATCTAAAAGAAATATGAAGCATAAAACCTGATCTATGACCTTAGTAGTTGAATGAACGTTCCTTATATGCTAACACAAAATAAATTATCCGCGCATCCGTGAATTTTATAGCGACCTACCATTTACACTGTCCTTAATACCATGAAAACTTTGACACCTTTTTTTCTCACTCGTTAAAAGTTCGAGAAAAGTTGGTCATTCCCTCTTTTTAACCTCTACGTTTCAAAGTTACTCATATTTTCCCCAAACATATTCTTCATTTAATTTTCCATTTTATTTGAATATGCACAGCAAAATACTGACAGATTCATATAGTTACATCTTTTCAGTATTTCAGTTTGTGGTCACCCCACATTTCTCTACATTACGTCCTTTCGGAGTCCCCATT
>NW_007430928.1:0-466 GCF_000475195.1 Diaphorina citri
ACCTAACTCACTGGTCAAAGCGTCTGTTCGCTTGATCAGAGGGCTTGGTTTCGAAGTCTTGCAAATTACAAACTGATATCAAGGTGTTCATAATAAGCCCTAAGTGAGTTTCATTTTCCCCTCATATGGCCAGACTGATGAGTTCTGAAAAGCCCTAAGTGATTTTCATATTTTTTGTAGGACAGTAGCATTTTTTTAAAGACATGTAATATTTTTTTACAGTAACTTAGAGCACTATAGAATTCAAAAAACACTCACCCCTAGCTTGAAAATGAATTTTAAAAGAAAAAAAAACGTTTAAAATTTTTTCAAACAGTATTGCATCAGCCAAATAACTCGATATTTAAAATGTTGAAAACTGTTATATTCCGAACAATTACAGCTATGGGGTGGTCAGGACAGCTTTAAAACCCATCAATATTACTTGTAGTAATAAAAGAAATGGTCAAACATACAAAAAACTTCC
>NW_007430929.1:0-466 GCF_000475195.1 Diaphorina citri
CGTCGCGACAAATTTCGAGATCAGAGCTCATTTGTGTGAGAAAATGTGAAAAAAATCCCCCAAAACCAGTTTTTTTGGCTTTATGGTTTTCTGGACAAAATTTGCACCACCCATTTTCGTGTTCCTGGTAAAAAGACCTTTAATTTGATACCTGGTTTGGATAAGTCTTTCTATGGATCTATGGGGACAGACAGACAGACACCGAAGCGAATACAATAGCCCGTCCACTATACCTTTTTTTATTACTATCGTAATAATAAAGGAAGGACGGACTAAAAACGTGTACCATGAAATGAAGGAGATCTGCATTGCATAGCGTGGGCAGAAGAGACTATAAGACTCCTCTGTCAATGTTGTTTGTTGTTGTTGTTTTTGTTATTGTTGTTGTTTGTTGTTGTGCTTGTTGTTGTACTTTTTACTTTACTATTGTTGTTCTCTTCTTGTAGAAGAGTTCTTTCTGTAGATA
>NW_007430930.1:0-466 GCF_000475195.1 Diaphorina citri
AACGAGAAAAAGACTTTGGTCAGTAAAAAAAAGTATGCAACCTTGAAGGAGCTACTTAAATTTTATCGAAAAAAATTTTGCCTGCGGCGCTGTCTTTTTGCGTTCTATAGAAATGTATTGGGGAGAATAACTATACTTGTCTTTTACACGTATTTAATTGACACATGACAAGCTATAGGTTACATACTTACTAAAAAGTTTCGCCTGCGGCCCTGAAGATTACACCTTTGACAAGTCTGCTTCTCTTACTATTGTAGACCAAAATCTTCAAAAAATTCGCCTGCGGCGCCAAATTTTGTTTTTGAAAACTAGGTTTTTTTAAAATTAGAGACCAAAATTTTCGCCTGTGGCCATAAAAATTTCAATTTCGTTAATTCTGGTTTCTATGAATTGTAGCTCACAATTTTCAAAAATTTCGCCTGCGGCGCTGCTCATTTCCCCCTTTTTTGTGTTAACCTTCATCCCC
>NW_007430931.1:0-466 GCF_000475195.1 Diaphorina citri
TTATGTGAACAAATAACTCTGTTATGAGAAGGGTCGTAAGACTAGTAGTAGCTATGACCTTGGAGTTGTGCTTCTATCAATCAGATAGTAAGTTTAACAGCTTAACATGTTAACTACTTGTGATTCGGATCGTATTGATAGTATTTGGACTCCACCTTCTACGATGCGCAGTGGGTTTTCTATCTCTAATTTAATATTTTTTCCAAGGTTGGTATTCTTCTCAGTCCCCTGGTTTGGTCATGCGCAAATGATTAAACTTTGATTTATTATTTGAATGGTAATTTCTATCGATGCGTAAGTTCTAATCTACAAGGGAATTTAGCCATCTTGAAAACATCGCGTACCTTGGAACCAATTACTTTAAATCGTCACTTACGTGCGTACATACCAGGTACAGACAAATAACCAAACTCAAAATGAAGTTTACACATTAAAATTGAATTAAAACACAAAATATTATTGAAAA
>NW_007430932.1:0-466 GCF_000475195.1 Diaphorina citri
GGCCATGTTACCTCGCCAGAAGCTGAGGACGCCTTGCTCCTTGGGGATGCGAACGAAGACGTCCATGATTCCTGTGCATAAATGAAAATATTAATAAATAAATCCTACATAGGGTGTAAAAAGTAAAATAGAATATAGGGTGGGGTACCATTTTTCCCCGTGTTCCCCTACCTACACCTTGTTTATCCGAGATGGACTGAAAAGTCCTTTTATCCCGACAGTCCAATTACCAAGTAGCTCTTTCAAGTAAAGCCACCGGTGGGTGGTATTACCAGTGTAAAATAGGAATTAATAGTAAAGAATGCTGTGATAAATAAAAAAAGTTCTGAAGAAGCTCCTCTACTTCTTTATCCTGAACGGCTGACTTTCTTCTATCCTGTCTTCCTTCGCTCTTCGATTTCGGACGATAAGACCTTAGCAGTTACAGTTCCCTCTGTTAAACCTTTTCAAACAACTGCTGCTTTAT
>NW_007430933.1:0-466 GCF_000475195.1 Diaphorina citri
TATACAAAGTTTCTACTGTCTTTTCCCAACCCATGTGGAAAATTGAGTTGTGGATGTTATTTACGATGGCCCATTTTAGGGTGTGAGGAACAATTGGAAGACAACGGGTTGTACCGTTGCGTTGTATCTTGCGGCATAATATGCCCGATCTGATTTCGTAACTATGGCGGAGGTTGTCATTTTCGTCGTTGGAATTTTTAACCTGATCCTTTATTTTACTCAGTTCTGAGTCTTTGCTTTGCTCAACAAGTAACCAATCGGGGGTAACAGTAGTCAGATTCACCCTCCTTTGGTTCAAGTTAACGGGTGCTTGGCCACCATGGGAATTTTTATTACATGTACGTGACTTCTCACGATTTTGTGTTTCGATAGGGGGAATATCTAACATTTTTGAAATAGGGGGAAAGGAAGAATTTGTTTCTTGTGTGAAGTCAATAGGGTTCCTGCTTAGAAAATCTACGTGAGC
>NW_007430934.1:0-466 GCF_000475195.1 Diaphorina citri
AATTTATTCCCCACACAAAACCAAAATTCGCGTTTTCACAACGTTCTGCATCCGTGGATTTTGTGAGTCCAGTCTTCATATCGATTTCTTCAAATTCAATAAGTCCAGAAAATATTATTAGCCAATGAGATATTTTAATGGGCAATAATAAAAAACTTGTGCTCATTTTAATGGTGCCCCCAAATCTTTCAAATCAAGGATTTAAAGGGGTTATAAAACCGCGTGTTGCAATTTCAGTGGTAGCCCATTAGGTACGTACAAACCTATCAATATGCTCATATTGTCTTGACAAATCTTCAATGTTGTAAATATTTTATTGCGAGATTTTCGATTTTAATTTTACGTTTGGGGATTATACTTTGGCTAGTTTTGATCATGGATTTCTTTTTAATCTGGTATATGTAGGTGTTTTGTCTGCTCCTCTGGTCTTTATAACAAATTCTGTGAAGCTCTTATTTTTAGTTTC
>NW_007430935.1:0-466 GCF_000475195.1 Diaphorina citri
CTTCTATTTTGAAGTGTTAATAGGTTGTTTTCTTTTAAAATAGAGCTATATTCGTGATCAAGTATTGGGGCCTTATTATAACGATAGGCAATATGACATAGAAATTTCTTTTGCACGGTTTCGATCATATGACATTGATTCTGATAAAAGGGGGACCATAGGACAGAACCGAACATACATATGGGTTTCTCATAGGTAACAGTAACCTAGCTACCCAAATATTGCATAAACCATTGTATGGTAACCACTGTTTATTAGATGTACCTATACATATTGTAAACTACTCGTAATAATTACCTACTGGAGGATTTAGAATTTACAGAACAAACCAAAGTACGAGAAACGAGAATTTCTTATGCACACAATAGGTATAATATGATACAGGGCCAGTCTTATGCATACACTTGCTGAATTCCGTCGCTTCGCTCCGGAATCCCGCTAGTTCATCCCCAGGCATGGCCAAACT
>NW_007430936.1:0-466 GCF_000475195.1 Diaphorina citri
TGTCTTCTAGATAGTTACCATTTTGTTCACTATTTTTAACATTCCTAGCCTTGAAACTACGTTTAGAACACTCTTGAAGCAATTATTTCCTCGTTCAAAGAAAGTTTGTAGCAATATTTCATTGACGTGTCTTCTAGATAGTTACCATTTTGTTCACTATTTTTAACATTCCTAGCCTTGAAACTACGTTTAGAACACTCTTGAAGCAATTATTTCCTCTTTTATAGAAAGTTTGTAGCAATTTTTCATTGACGTGTCTTCTAGACAGTTACCCCCAATATGTTCCCCCTACTTACCTAGTCCAGACGGGGATGAAGGCATTGCTGGGTTGCCTAGTGAACCACTGGGATTTTGGGCCGGGGAGAAACGCTCGGCTCCGCCGACGGAGGAAGGTAGAGAGACGGGAATGGAGAGGGGAACGATGTTGTTGTTGATGTGCGAGTTGGCGGCGCTGCCGCCGCTGCTT
>NW_007430937.1:0-466 GCF_000475195.1 Diaphorina citri
GAAAAAGTTATGACCTAAAGACTGACACAAGGTCTGCATTTTTTTAAAAGGTAGTTTTTTGGACATTTCTCGGAAACGAAGCCAAAGTTATAAAAATGACCCACAGAACGTTGTTGGAAATGATGAGATCTACCTACCCTGAGCCGTTGTCAGTGTTTTTCTGGCGCACCCTGTATATCTGACAGTTTTTGGGGTAGGTAGAAAAAATAAAACAATATGATGCTTACAAGTTGGATTTAAGCTCAAGCTCCCATCCCCTCCAACCCAATCCTACCAACCACTCTCCATCATGTTCTTGAAAGTTTGAAATTTATTGCAGCTTGAATGAAAATTGGAATTGTATTTCTATCTTACCTTATTGTACTCCTGTCTTCTCCTATGTATCTTGGGTTGGAAAGAAATTTGAATGCGGGCTTTAAATCCGTATTGAATGCTGGACTATTGGAGCGAGAAACGGTTTTATTTT
>NW_007430938.1:0-466 GCF_000475195.1 Diaphorina citri
TTTATTTTTTCCTTACCCTCTCCCTTCCTTCCTCTCTCTCCCTCCCCCTCTCTCTCCCTCTCCCAGTTAAAGTTCTTATAGTGTTCTCCTTTACAGCATTAAACTCCGGGGGGCTTACTGTTCAGCAACCGGGAGCCGGGTGAAGGGGTGGATGGGTGGTTTGGTGATGTCAGTTTTGTTTTGAGATGTGTCTCTTGAGTGGAATTAAAAACCAAAAACTTCGCTTTTTCCCCTCGAACCAGTCTGAGGTGAAGTTTTTTCTGTCCCTTTTTCCCTCCTGCTCTATATCATTTTCTGTCCTTCTCTCTCTCCTGCTCTATATCATTTTCTGTCCTTTTCTCTCTCCCGCTCTATATCATTTTCTGTCCTTTTCTCTCTCCTGCTTCACCCTCATTTTCTGTCCTTGTCTCTCCTCCTTTACCTCCATTTTCTGTCCTTTTCTCTCTTGTTTTATCCTCATTTTCTG
>NW_007430939.1:0-466 GCF_000475195.1 Diaphorina citri
AAGAGTTGTAACGTCAGATTTCACGTCAAACTGCGCAGAAACGCTTGCGCACAAACAAACGAAACGGGAGTCATGAATTATGACGTCATCACCTACGGGAGCGTATGCCGTGACGTCAAACTTTACGATTTAACGGTATTTTTTAAATCGATTTATCTCGGGCTCTAGAAGTCGTAGAAGAAAAAGAAAAATTCTGTTGGTCCTCATTTTTCCTGCTCTATGACTTTGAAACATCACCCAAAGCGCGACTGATATAGGTCAGTTTTCTTCTTGCATCCTAATACTTTCCGGAGATGTCTTGTATATTTAGAAGGACTTTAATGTAGTGGCGCCTTAACAGAAAACCCCCTCAAGGCATAACCAAGTATTTTTTTCTACTTTGTAACTACTAAGTAACTTTTGTACATACATTTCTTCCTTGTACTCGTCCCAATATTATAAATTGTTGTAGTTTTGTAGTTTATTT
>NW_007430940.1:0-466 GCF_000475195.1 Diaphorina citri
ATGAGACTGACTTTTCCCTCCTGAATTTTTTTTTTTTTTTTTTTCTTGTAGGTAGATGGTTACATACCTACCTGAAACAATTTTTAATTAGTTATAGCGTTTTGCATAACTATTCTTTGTAGATGGTTACATACCTACCTGAAACAATTTTTCAATTAGTTATAGCGTTTTGCATAACTATATTTTGTAAATTATAGTTCATTTTTTCTTCGTCAGAAGAAAATAAATAGGTACAAGTTGGTAGGTTGGTAGGTATAAGCAGGGTACTGTACCTTGTTAGTTTTCCAAATCCCTACTTAGTACATCACCGAATTCAATTTCTCAACGCTGGAGTATGCTGGTCTATGTTACGTCTCAGCCTAATCATCCCAATTTGTTACACGAGAATCATAAACATAAACAATATTCGTTACAAACTGCTTCAAGTGCTTTCTGAGTGTGCCAAAATAGCTAATCGTTTGTTTGG
>NW_007430941.1:0-466 GCF_000475195.1 Diaphorina citri
AAGTTGGAAATCCCTGTCAAATAGGAAGGAAAGTAATGTATTTTATGTCGTCGAGATAACAAAACTTCGAGGTTGCTTTTTTCGTTCTTTCCTTTCGTTCAATCCCTGATTTTGTCCTATCATTCCTTCTGATTTCAGACTACCTGGACATGGAGATAGAGGGGGAAGGAGATGGAGTACCGAGATTCCTCAAGGACCTAATGAACATATCCATTCCTATAGGCAAGGAAATAGTACTCAGCTGTGCCGTGGTACAACTTGGAAACCATAAGGTAAGGTATAGATTAGGCAGCGGCTGGTAACTGTGTAGAACTCACTCGAAAAAGAGCCCAAAATACGATTTTTTCCAAGAGGTTTAATATAGAGGGAACAGGGAACTGTAACAGCAAAGGTCTTATCGTCCCAAAAGTGAATATTAGAAGGAAGACAGGATAGGAGAAAACCAGCCGTTCCGAGAATGAACTTT
>NW_007430942.1:0-466 GCF_000475195.1 Diaphorina citri
AACAACAACAACAACAACAACAACAACAACAACAACAACAACAACAACACCAACACCACCACCAACAACAACAACAACCACAACAACACCAACAACACCAACAACAACAACAACAACAACAACAACAACAACAACAACAACAGCACCACCACCACCAACAAAAACAACAACAACAACAACAACACCAACAAAAACCGCAAAAACAACTACAAAACAACAAAAACATCAACAACAGCTCACGGAAAATTTTGCACCACCACCACCACCAACAAAAACAACACCAACAAAAACCGCAACAACAACAACAAAAACATCAACAACAGCTCACGGAAAATTTTCAAAAGCTCGCAAATAGCTAGGTAATAAGGAGATCTGTACCTACTAATGATGTGTAAATACACACTTTGAAAAAAGGAGTGAGATCCCCCACAAAAACACAAATGTGAAAAAAAGGCCAAGTTCCTAT
>NW_007430943.1:0-466 GCF_000475195.1 Diaphorina citri
TTAAATAAATTCATTAATAGTGAGGGGAATTAGTACAAAATGTGACAAACTTCATACAAAATGTGACAAACTTCATACGAAATGCTCCGATTCGGTATAAAATCGGGGCAATTTGAATATCTTCACCAAATTTAGAGAACTCTTCAGGTATTCTACTAGACTTCGTCTACATTAGAGGAGGTCTGCCCCAGGCAATCTTTAGACTAATCGGTAGCATGCGATGTGATCATAATTAGATAACACATCAATCTAGGATAGTCTGATCAGGACTGTCTAAAACTAGACAACATTACCTTTTTTTTTTCAGAGGTTTCATAGAGGGAGCTGTAACTGCCAAAGTCTTATCGTCCCGAAAGCGAAGAGAGAAAGGAAGGCAGGATAGGAGGAAGCCAGCCGTTCCGAGAACGAACCTTATCCATTTATAGGATAAATTTCGCAACGGGTGGGAATCGCGCCCGCAACCTAG
>NW_007430944.1:0-466 GCF_000475195.1 Diaphorina citri
CTCAATGGATTTTATAATGACAAGAAGTTTAGGTGAGCCTGAAACATTTATGAAAAGGAAACACTTGCACCTAGACTTACTTTCATGGTAAAGTTAATAATGGAAATAACATAAAGACTTAAAGGCTAGAAAAGAAAGACTAGGTTAATGATAACAATTAACTTTAAAATTGAGCATAACTAGTTTTGGTACAAAGCTGTTACAATGGGATACACAATCTCATCTGATTCATCTGAACAGTAAATTCAACTCCTTATTATACACGCCACTCGCGTTCAGACCATCTGACAGACCTAGGTCTCGAGCTTTTTCAGTCACACACGTTAAGACGGTCTATGCCTGTCAGACGGTTTGAGCTTCGGTGAAGGGCATTAATTTTTACTTTTTGTCCTTCTTAACATAAAAAAAAAAAAATCCCTAGACAATTGGCACCATGTTGGTCATTAGAAATTCCCCCCCCCCCCCC
>NW_007430945.1:0-466 GCF_000475195.1 Diaphorina citri
TCCTAAAACAGATAAGGCTCGTTCTCGGAACGGCTGGCTTTTTTCTATCCTGTCTTTCTTCTCTCTTCCCTTTCGGGAAGATAAGACCTTAGCTGTTACAGTCCCCTATATCAAACCTCTTAAAATATTTAACATTGCCGTCGAAAAATTCTCGATTCAGGTGTCAGCCATTCTCTGATTTCTCATTTTAAAAAATTCAATTCAATTCATGAGCATGAGCATTCATGAGCAAAAATGAGCAATCTTCTGGAAAATATCGACCATACGTTATCCCATTTGTGTCCAGCTATCTTTTTCGATACAATATTAAGTATCTACATAGGTGCAGGCTGCCCGTATGTCCAGCATTGTGTTATGTGTGTAACACTGTAACACATTAAGCAGGTATTATTCTTCTTTATTCAAAATTAGAAACCTACACACTTCATTGATCGCAATACCTACCAATATGTGAAAATATGAAAAA
>NW_007430946.1:0-466 GCF_000475195.1 Diaphorina citri
TACACGTGACAGCCTAAAAGATACAAAGGCACAGTTACACTAAAGCAACATGTAGCTTCAAAACCATCTCAATCGAATGTCAACTTGAGGCAACATGCCTCAAATATTTTGCATTGGATTTTTGTGGAACATACTACATGTTGCCTTGAAGCATGGCTCATGTTGCCTCATGGTGGATTTCACCAATGACTTAATGAGAGATTTCACTAATTGGAGAGTTTTCAATGGTCCAAAAAGGAAAAGTTTTTAAAAACTCCTGCTTGGATCATTAAAACTCCTTTTTGGATCATTGAAAATTCTCCCATTAGTGAAATCTCTCCTCATCAGTCTTAATGCTTCCTCTCTCTATCAATAAAATACAACACAACACTGAAAAGAATCCGCCTTAAATATCTAGAATCTTTTTGTTTGAAAGCAATGCACCATTGACTCTGATCTAAGGAACTTTTGTTTCTAAAGCTGTGTC
>NW_007430947.1:0-466 GCF_000475195.1 Diaphorina citri
TGGACAAAATTTGCACCACCACTAATAATAAAGGAAGGACGGACTAAAAAAAGCAAGCTACCCACCTCCGTAGTGTGGTTAGCGCGTAGACTTCGGATTCGGAAGTTGATGGTTCGAGTCTAAGTCATAAACAAGTTAAGTTATAAAATTTTATGGGGTGTTGTTATGGGGTTTTATGGGGTTTATTAATCGGGAAACAGCCAGCCTAGTTAGTTAGCTTGGAGGGTAGCGCGTCTGCCTTCTAATCCCTAGGTCGTGATTTCGATTCCCGCCCAAGGCGAACTTCATCCTAAATAGATGAGGTTTGTTCTTGGAACAGCTGACTTTCTTCTATCCTGTCCTCCTTCTCCCTTTGATTTCGGAACGATAAGACTTCCGTTGTTACAATTTCCTCTATGAAACCTTTTCAAAAAACCCATTTTTACTCTATTTTTTTTTTTTTTTTTTTTTTTTTTTTTTTTTTTAA
>NW_007430948.1:0-466 GCF_000475195.1 Diaphorina citri
GATACCAGAGCAGAGATATACGCTTACCTTCATAATATGTATCGGTATGCAATGATTTCAGCAATATCAGCAGTCGATTTAAAGCTCCCGTGAAGACCACAAATACCTAAAGGTTCTCCTTATCTGGTATTTCAGTAATGGATCGGTAACTTTCAACTTAATATGGTTATAGATAGCGCGATAGATAATAGCTAACAAAAATCTGGTGCTATAAAATTTTGGATGTCCAAAAAATTGTGCTGCAGGTGTTATCAAAATGATTTGGATAGCGCGATAGGTAATAGCTAACAAACATCTGGTGCTATAAAATTTTGGATGTCCAAAAAATTGTGCTGCAGGTGTTATCAAAATGATTTAAGAGTATGTATTTCAAAGAAAGTTATGTATCTATACCTATCTGACGTGACGTCGAAAACCGAATTAACATTTAATTGATTAGCCGTTATCTCCCAAAAAGTCCTGATGA
>NW_007430949.1:0-466 GCF_000475195.1 Diaphorina citri
GAATTACCAGAAATTATAAAAGTGCTAAATGTATTTAAATGCTTGTCTATTCTCCACTTGATAAACCCTAATAAATTTCATCACTTAACTTGGACTTGAACTAACAACCTCTGGATCTGAAGTCCACTCAGCTAACTATTACACCACTGAGGTTGGTAATCTGCCAGATGTGTTCAACATAGAATAAATTTCATTATTGGATTTTGAGGCCTGATCAGATATTCAGGCTATTTTCTTCTGAGGCTCTTTTTTCAAGTGAGTTCTACGATCCACTAGTTACCTTAAAAGAATTTTAAATCAAAAGTACTGTATCTGTATCCTACTGATAAGATAACACTTTGGTCTGGTATCTGCTTTTACTTACTTATTGTTCAATATATGTTCCATCACTTGTACAACTCCAAATGTCCAAACCAAGTATATTCAGCATTGTACCCGGAACACGGGTATCTACACATATAGCAGA
>NW_007430950.1:0-466 GCF_000475195.1 Diaphorina citri
TGGACACAGCTTAAGATATTTCGAACCCAAGGTGTTCACGACAAGTTTGCAAAGAATATGGACGTAACATCAAACGTGGTGAATATATGCATGGCTGGCGTTCTAATACCGTTTGTTGATGGCTAAATTTTGGACCACTCGGCCTTGTGAGGGCAATTTGAAGGAGCTGCTGTAAATTACAAAGTGTGAATTGGAAATATGACTGAAAAGAACACTTTTTGATATAGTGCTTCATGATTTTGCTGTGATGTTTTTTGTTAAAACTACATAATTATGTATCTGTTATTGTAGAAACTTCAATCAGTGAAAAAGGATCGCTACCTCGCTCAGCAACTGTAAACTATGGGTAACAGAAAGTGAAAACAAGGATTTGTTACCCACTCAAATCTAAAGCCTCATAATTCATCAGGATCCATATTTACCAACTCCCTCCCTACAGACAAGAAATGACATCACTACACCGGTA
>NW_007430951.1:0-466 GCF_000475195.1 Diaphorina citri
TTTCGCTCTGTAATCCCTGTCTGGGATAAAAGTTTCAAAATACAGGGTGTGTCAGTTTATAATCGCTATTGGGAAATACCAGTGGTGTAGCTATTCATTCATATTATGGGATACAAGGCTAGGTTTGCCCGGTTAGCGAGAAGAAAATGTAGCAATAAAGAGGGAGTAATTCTGTGTTGAGAGGAGCGACCACAGTAACAATGTTACTATCAACAGAAATTTAACCTTGTCAAAGCTAGGTAATTTTTGTAAAAAGCGAAAGGCTTTGGAAAAAGGACTACTTACTCTTTTCAGTTGACCATACTCAGTTACTGAGTCAGATTCTAAACCACGTAGGTAATTCCAAAAACATTTGGCTCATTGACTCAGTAGGTAGTTTATTCAATAGAGTTCTTTTTTATAACTCACTCACTCACTCTTTTACAATCCTTAGTCAAAATCATACCGGATCTACCCTGAATAGCTA
>NW_007430952.1:0-466 GCF_000475195.1 Diaphorina citri
TGACTCTGGGTTCTAACCAGAGACTCGAGTTCTTGGGAGACACAGTGTTACAGCTAATAACCTCAGACTACTTGTACAATCATTTCCCAGAGCATCATGAAGGTCACTTATCTTTGCTACGTTCCTCTCTCGTTAATAACAGGACTCAATCTGTTGTCTGCAATGATATCGGCATGCCTTTCTTTGCCAACATCATCAACCCTAAAGTTGACTTGAAAATGAAAGATCGTGCTGATCTTCTGGAAGCTTTCCTTGGTGCCATGTACATTGACAAGGGTATGGAGGCATGTGAACAATTCTGTAAGGTGTGCTTCTTCCCTCGACTTCAGTATTTCATTCTTAACCAAGAGTGGAATGATCCCAAGTCTAAATTACAACAATGTTGTTTGACCCTGAGAACTTTGGATGGTGGTGAACCCGACATTCCTATCTACAAGGTTATTGAACATGTGGGACCTACAAACAG
>NW_007430953.1:0-3965 GCF_000475195.1 Diaphorina citri
GTCCACGGAGTCTGATCATACTGGGGAGTCCTCTAGTAGGGCTCTACACAGGAAGGGCAGTCTCTACAGGAAGAGTCTATCCTTGGAGCAGACCTCACAGTTAGCGCAAGAAGAGGTATGTAGTACTTTGCCTTATATTAGCACTTTTAATAGAGGGTTGACATCATTGTATAACTGCTAAGATCTTTAATGATGGGGTTTTATCCTCCATTCGAGCCGAGGCCTACATTAAAGTCACACCAAATTTGACCATACCCTTCTCTCTTTTTCGGTGATACCTCAGTCACTCCACGTCAGACTGCATCGGGGATTTGTCTATTAGTCAGGTAAAAATATTTCCTACTATTTTCATTGTTATTTGATATAGTATTTACTCAGTAGCGGTCCGGAGTTAAAAGCGGTTAAATTTCAGTAAGATCCAACGAAGAAGAAAAAAGTTCGTCTCTTATGGGTTAACCTCACCCAGCCTGAGTGGAGCCGGGAAAGGCCAGCAGCATGCAATTGCCTAGATGGTCACCCATCCAAATACCAACCATGCTCAACGTTGATGAACTTGAGTGATCCATTAGGAACTGTTGCATTTAACGTGCTATGAACACTGGTTGGTGAAGACATTAATGATTGTTCATTATTTTCTTCGCAGAATATTTGGAAAATGACGGATGACAATGACAGTAGTTTGACCAGTTTCCAGTCTATTGATGACGCGTATGAGAATGTCAAGTACACTAACTATGGCAGGAGAGAGACTAGTATGGACAGGTAAGTGACGGAAGTTTACTTCATTATGACGTGGTAAAGTTAATCGGTTTCGGTGTTAATCTGGAAACGTGGACACAGTTACTCCCAGTTTTGAGGGGGTTGGTCCTTAGAAACTTACACACTTACACATAATAAACTTACACACAATAAGAGTAAACAGTATAATGGTTCAGTTTTATCTGTTAGTTTGTAACGAGCTATACATGGTTGCTCTTCTTCATTTAATTGATCAACAAATCAATGGGATAAACCCATGTATATGATCCTTTATTGTATTGAGATGACATTTACATTCTCTGGTGATGCTTATGGTTCACAGTCGCTTATCTGGCGGTTCGACTCACAGTGAAGTCATCACCACTAGTGATCGCAAGAAGAAAGGTCTGTTCGGTAAGCTGAAGCAATTGACCAGGTCCTCCCATAGTGTCGACCGGGATTCAGACACCAGTCAATTCGACCCAGGTTCGGACACAAGTCTCGACGATTCCCGGAATCTCAAGGATCGAATTACCGGGATTTTCAAAAAGAGTGGATCCACTTCGCGGGCGAATAGCGTCGAGAAGAAACTTCCCCCGAGTGGTAATTTATCTGACTCGGGCGGGTCTCGAACCCTGCTTGTCCCTAGAGCTTCTCCCTCCCGCAGTGAGTCAGGGGGGATGAAGAAAGTACCTCCCGGGAGTGCACCCATCATGAGAAAAGTCAGGAAATGACAAGGTGGACATTTACCGTAAGGTCTTCAGCATTCCTGTTTTGTTTTCTCCCTTGGATGTTAATGCATCCAGTACATACTGGTACCGTTTGAGGAATCGCACGATGACACGACTTATATGGAGGGGCTATGTTTTATAGCGAATGTTGGGTTGGTATTGGTACGAAGTATGTAGGTATCAAGCCATGAATCAAGTGTGCTTGCTGAAAGTTTTTTTCCCCCTTCAAATCAGGCATTTAACACAGTAATACCAGGTCGTTCACGCCGCGCCGGTGGAAGTGTATTAGACCAAATCACATATCTCGTGTTTCGGAATGGAATGCACCTATTTGTCAGCTTTCAGATGGTTACCCTTTCTTGCCTATTGACTTGTTAATTTGGATAGTTAATATTTATACATGAGAGGGTGAGAGGCATCTGATGACTTATCTATTAGGCAAGTTCCGGCCCTCAGGACGTAGTGTGTATATTTTTATAGTCCGAAATTTTCGGATAGGAACTTGGCCTTTTTTTTCAATCCCTGGCCTTTAACTTGAAATCTAAAAACAATCCCAAGTTTCTTTAGTCCTAAGTCTTTTAGTTAATTTTTACTTTCTACTTTTTCTCAAGGTAATCTTAAAAATTTTAGGTTTAGGAATAGTTCCGTGTAAAAAATGTACATAATATCAAATACCCTGCTTTAAGTTTAATATCGATTTAGCAAACTATTTACAAGGCAATATCGATTTATCAAATCAGAAGCAGAATACTGCTTTACATTAGAAATGCATGAAAAGTTGACAGTCGTATTTTCCTTTCGAAATTTCCTCTCTTCTGATGCCTATTTTCCCTCTGAAAATTCGGGATAACGCGCCATCGGAATTGGTTCCGTTTCCCAAAGGAAAATACACTTATCTGATAATAGCATAGTCACCTATGAGCATTTGTAGATAGCCTCTGATTCATACGTGTTTAGTGTAAATATAAAAATACATTTCAGTAGTTTATCCCGTTATTATTCTGCTCATTTCCTTGAAATTCAGACAAACGAACTAAATAATGGACATTCCTAGCTGAAAAACCTTTTAAGCAAAATTGTTTAGTCAAATCTCATATTAAAATGTTTGTTAGTAATCTCAGTAGTTAACAAACACTTTAACATGAGATTCTGTACCCGACTATCAGTTATTTTCCTTTCAGAAAAGAAAAGTCACAATTTTTGTTGGTAGTAATTTTAATTACATTGTACAAAATACTGTATTTTCCAATTTGAGTATAATAGTAGATAAAAATTACGATATCCGGGGATTTTATACAAAACATAAAAAAGGTTCTCTAAAATTAAAGTAATATTATAAAATACAACATAAAACAACATTGAAAATTATTCTATTCCAAGAACAATTTAATTCAAGGGATACCAGAGTATTGGAGGATCCGTAGGTAGTGCCCAGGCGGATAAATAGAAACAACTACCAACCTGAGGACCTAGATACGAATGTCTTCGGCAGTGATTTTCAGTTTCAGGATATAATAATATAACATACAGGACTGGACAAATAGGATAAAATTTTATATAACTGATCCTTTTGGAAAATGTTTCTAATCAACCTGGCCCTTCGGTCTCCGGGGTCGATCTAATGGATTGTCTCGTAAACAGTTGAAGATTTTACAAAAATCGTGAGCGTTGACCCCTCCTAAAATGACATAAGAATATTGTTTTGGCAGGAATTGGACCAGCTGGCTGGCCTACACAGATAAACAATCCGACCAAATGACTTCCTTGTCATGTAAATACAACGTATAATACATAATATTGCAGCCCTACCTTGTCAAATGAGCAAGAGAGGTAATAAAGCTGTGACGCTAGCAACAACATAATTAGCAAGTCATAAGAAACACATATAGAGTTGCAAAAAATGTAAAATACGCATAAAAAAAGAATGAGCTAATTAATATCTAATGGTAAGTTAATTGATTAAATTACACTAATTATAACAAGATTGAAATGATCAAACCTGACCAAAATATTTAGGCATCACTGAGGATTCATTGTAAGGTCGTATAAATGTTTGGGGTAGATACTAGATCTACTTGGAACTTATAATTCTTTCGATTTTGAATCAAACAATACTACATCTAGTTATTTTACCTAGGCAGTGGCGTAGCGTGGTCTAAATTCAAGTGTAGGGCGTGTAGGGCACTAATTTCCATCATCCATGCTTCTTCATGGATTGGCATAGACAAGTAGAAGTAGGTACCTACCTACCTACCTATGAACTTTCTTAGTTCCACACTCGCCTTAGTATGCCTGATAATCCTGGCTAGGAAAATTGTTCAACTTTGAAAAAAAAAAAATGTAGGTACTTACTTTAATTTTGATACCCATAAACTTTTACATGGAACGCACGGTTTAGGAGTTATACGCGAAAAACTGACAAAAGTGCGAAATTTCGGCCATTTTCTGGCGGTTTTTCACCGCCAAATGTTCTCCCCTGAACTCTCGATTTCTCAA
>NW_007430953.1:4031-10086 GCF_000475195.1 Diaphorina citri
TTTTTTTGTCACAGGCCGAACAAAAACAGAAGGCATTGAAAGAGAAAGAACTGAAAACCAAGGAGAGTGAGATCAATGTCCTCAAGAATCAATCTTCGGATAATGTGACCAAACAAATCACGGAGCTGAAGACCCAATATGAACAAGAAATCAAAAGTAAGTGTACCCTGTACCTAGCTAAAACACATACGAGTAGTCAAATAACATGTTCCAAAAGAAAATTTTCAAAGTTGAAATAATTTGAAGCAATAAGTTGAAAAGCTTATCAATGGAAGGTTAGTCCAAAAAATTATTCATTTCATTTTCCAATGATTTTCTTAATCCTAAATTGATTTTTTTTTTTCAGAGCTGGAAGACACCTTGGTACAAGAGCGTCAAGAATACGAAGACCTTACCAACAGATATGACATCCTAGAAGGCGAACATGTAGATATCAAAGCGTCCTTGGTCAAAGAAAAGGAAAATAACCACGGGTAAGAGATATTTCAAAAGATCGTGATCTAAATGACGAAATTTGAACGAACTTACACTTGCCTTTACGGAAAGCAAAATATGCCGACCAAACTCTTCTTGATTCCCTTATTCCTGATATTATAATCTTCTTCTTTTTCAGTCGACTTCAACAAACCCAGAAAGAATTGAGAGAAGCTACAGCAGAGTTGAAAACGTTAAGAGAAACCTACAACAGCAAGCAAGATGCTTGGATTAAAGAAAAACTGCAAATGCAGGTAGATTAGACAGAATAGTATATCAATAGGTATACTTTATTTATCCTATTATTAGAATGGAAGTGACAAGCCCTTTTATCCCCAAATTGTGGGTGAAAGTATCTTCATCCACCGTCTCACCATCCCTTTTTTGACAATTTATGGCACCCTCAAAAAGGCAAATACTAGCTACCTTAGGGAGCATAAATTGGACTGCACCACAAAAGATTTTCCAATACTTTGCCATTGTTTCCAGGAATATTTGAAGAGCTACGAAGAGAAACTACTGGGCAGCAAAGAAACGGAAACTTGGATGATGGAAGTGAAGAAATTTGAGAACATAATAGACGAAAAGAGTTCAGAATTGGAAACGCTGAGGAAAGAAAGTCATGAATTACTAGAACTCAATGAGCTGATGAGGAAAGAGGTAGGTTACTACAGCTATCTGCCGGCCCCCAACGAATAAGGTTATGAAAAAAGTACACTCAGGTACGTTGAGACGAATCGTAATGATCTCTTCTCAATAACGTCTTTAAAAGTATAAAAATGCTACGCGAATGACCTACTGTCCATAGTGGTAAATCGCGTTAAACGGGGGGAAAAGTATAAAATACCTGTTACTACCAAAAGCGATTAAAGTAGGGACATTACTTTCTTTCCTATAGGATAACGAAAGTAAAAACCGAGCATTGAAAAAAATATGGTTCTTTATTTTGCAGACTGAGGAGCTGCGAAAGAAGCTGGAAGATTACGAAAAGGTGTCCAAAGCTCAGAACACAATGAAAGTTGACACTTCTGCGATCGAACGAGAACTCAGGGAAACCAAAACAAGGTAATAACTATTTTAATAAAAAGATCCGCCGCTTGCACCTAAAATTTTACCTTTTGCAAAAATCCTTAATAGGTACTTTAGTTGCCTTTGCGGACGTTTGTGTGACAAGCAAACATACAAAGTGTACGTGCTTGCGAATTCATGTGTATTTTTTCGTACATAATTTATCCAAAAGCGTTTTCCATTAGTGCGAAAATATGGCATACTATTAAGGAGCGCAATAGCAATAGCGCTCCGCCCCAAGTCAAGAAAGTTTACAGCGCTACTAGAAATATTACCATCAATAACACTCACTATGAATGCTCTCCATTTCAGACTTGAAGGAGAAGAAAAGGCTCGAAAATCAGACGTGGCTGCCGTGAAAATGAGATATGACAAACGAGCCACGGCGCTCAGTGATGAACTAAAAGCGATACAAGGCCAGGTGTTACGGTTCAAGAGAGAGCGGGACACTTTCAAACATATGCTGGAGGGAGCGCAGAAAACTATTGCGGATCTCAAAGCATCGCACAACTCTCCCACAACCAGGTCTTCTATATCTTCTACGTCAGAAGAGGTTAGTGGTCTTTCCATTACTATGTGAGGTGTTCTAATTTATTTGGCCCAAGATGCCAAGAGGATAGGTTAGCGCAAAGTTTTCGTCCATTTTCGTCCATTTTTCTGCTCTACTAGATAATTATAACCAACAGGTAGGTAATACAGTTAACAATACTACCTACCTATTAATACTTACTAATAAAAAGTCATTTTCTCGTTTTCCAGGTTGATGATTTGAAGGCAGTCATCACGAGTTTGGAACAGCAGATCAGTTGTATGGAGGACGAACTGTCTGAATCAAGACTGGAAACCTCTCGACTGAAGACCGAATTGGTGTCGGAAAAATCTGCCGCTGAAATTAAGCTGTCCGAGTTGACATCCAAAGTTAACGAGGTAAATAAGATAAGGCCAAACCTGTTAGCTTGGAATGCAATGCCTTGTAAGAGTTAGGCCGTGGGTTTGATTCCCGGTCCGGGAGGAACTTTAGCCTCAACAAATACTGCTGCCTTTCCTCTTTCCTTCTTCCATAAAACATCCTCCTTCTCTCTTTTTTCGGGACGATAAGACGTCCTTTGTTACAGTTTCCCCTAAAGTTATAACCTTGATCGAATTGCCTGAATATTTCAATTTCTTTTCGTTCAAAGAGGTGGCTTTACTGTTTGATAATGTATCGGTATTGTAATATTCCCAATTCTTTTTCAGCTCGAGGAAGACAGGCTCCTGAGTTCAGGCAGGACAAACAAAATCCCAGGACTGAAGACTAGAATGGAGGTGGCATGGCACAAGGAACGTGAGGAACAGCAAAGGCTTCTTCAGGAAACATCAACCCTGGCCAGAGATCTCAGACAGACATTGTTTGAAGTGGAGCGGGAAAGAGATAAGGAAAGATTGGAGGCAAAGAGACGTTTCGATCAGATGAAGAAAACAACGGAGGAAGAACAGGAGGAGTGTAGAAGAAAACTGACAGAGGTAACAGATCAACTTGGAAGTACATTTTAAAGTACAAAGAAATTGGGGACATATCGACTTTGAAACTTTTTCAATAAGTAATATAGGTGATTCCGTTTAAAATAGGGCCAACTAAAGCTAAACTAATGGCGGTATCTTGAACACGACATTAGGGTTTATCTGGCACCAAAAAAAGTTTAGAAATATGTTTAATGGCCTCCAGAGAATCAAGAGTTCAGGTTTGCATTTTATTTCAAATTGCATTATTTGCTAGCCTAGTTTCCATGGTGGTAGCGCGTCTGCCATGTAAGCGCTAGGTCGCGGGTTCGATTCTCTCCCGGATTGGATTTTAACCTAAGCAGATGAAGTTCGTTCTCGGAACGGCTGGCTTTCTCCTATTCTGTCTCTTCTCTATTCGCTTTCGGGACGATCAGACTTTAGCAGTTACAGTTCCCTCTATCAAACAAACCTCTTAAAGAAAACCACAATAATAGTAGTATCCTACTGCTGGAGTAAAGGGACTTTTCAGACTTTGCGACCTGTATAAATAAGCACTATTATTATTATTATTTTCAGATGCAATGCGATCTCCTAGAACTACGTGATGCTCATGCCAAACTTCGAACTACCAATGAGAAGCTGAGAAGAGAGAAGGAGAAAGTTTACACCAGCAGTCGACCTGTCAGTGAGGACAGCGAGAGAAAAGTCCAGTCCTTGGTCAAAATAGTAAGTTACCTTCTAATGAACTAACATCACTGACTGCCAAGGTTTTTGGGTGACGGCGCGGCGATTGTATTCTCCATTCAGCAACACTCTACCCGCCTACTTGCTTTAACCTCACCCAGCCTGAATGGGGTCGGGAAAAATCGGCACTACACAACTGCCCAGGTGGCCACTCACCCAGATGTCAACCACACTCAAAGCTACTTAACTTCAGTGATCAATTGGGAAAAACCAATATTCAATATGACAATATCTTAACTGTTTAATCAAATATTTTTCCAGGTGGAAGAACTCCGTGTATTATCACCTGAATTATTCCCGGGACCAGGAAAAACACCTCCTACCCCTCCTGCAAGAAGGAAGGTAAGTGTGAAGGGAATACTCAAACTGTACCTACCTAGGTATAGCAAATTTCAATTGGTAATATTATTGATGTCTTCATCTGATCTTGTTGAATCTTTCATGGCTAGGACCACAATCCAACTCTCAGCTTGTAGTCCCTTAACTCTACCTCAAACAAAAGTTGATACTGAAATTGTAGTCCTGGCCATAACTCAACGATGTACGTATTTGGAGCCTAATGGAATTTGTTTTATTTCGAACTTTCAGGGTCCAAAGTCAAGGGAGTCATCGCCAAATTTGGAGAGAAGGGAAACTTCCAATGTAAATAGTCGAGGTAAGCATAATATTCTTTCTCATTTTCTTCATCTTCACCTAAAACTAAAGGAGCTAAAAGGGCATAAAATTTCTAATAATATTAATGTTGTCGCTTTCGATTTTGACATGATAAAGTGGCTAGTTTATTTTTGAACCTCTGAAAAAAACTTATTGGGCTTGGCAAAATCTCATTAACGTTTCTATCTTTGCAGAACCATCTGTTGCAAAGGAAGAACATTCGAAGTCCTATCAGCTTCAAACGACTTTGCAAAGGCTTACAGAGGTAGCCGCTGAGTTGAAGAGGGCCTCCCAGTTGCCGCCAACACCACCGACCACTGAAGAAAGCCAAAACAGGATCAGAAGAGCCGCTTTTGCCGCTAAAAAGTAAGTTAAAAAATGTAGCTAAGCAGGTGAAAGAACCCATTTTGGCCAGCTAAAAAGTAAGTGCTTCTTCTTATTATTAAAAGAAGAACCGCTTTCGGTTCGATAGAGGGAACTATGACAACAGTGATCTCATCGTCCTGAAAGTTTAGAGAGAAGGAGGATAGCATAGGAGAAAGTCTGGCCTTCCGATAACGAACCTTATCTGTTTGGGATAACGTTCCCGGGTGGGTAATTGAACCCGCGACCTAGCGCTTATAAGACAAGACAAGACGGGTGCAATACCTCCGAAACTAATTAGGCTGGCTCTGTGCGTTTGCATTCAGTGAGTTCAAACACTTCAAACCTTATTTAGACTGGAGAGATTTTTCAGTCTCATATTCTATTCTAGTCTTTCAGTATTATTCTTCCCGGCACATTTGTTGAAATCGTTTCGGAAATAAGACCAGTTTGTATAACCAGACTAATGTCCTTACCTATTTCAGATCAGTGTCCACGGAGTCTGATCATACTGGGGAGTCCTCTAGTAGGGCTCTACACAGGAAGGGCAGTCTCTACAGGAAGAGTCTATCCTTGGAGCAGACCTCACAGTTAGCGCAAGAAGAGGTATGTAGTACTTTGCCTTATATTAGCACTTTTAATAGAGGGTTGACATCATTGTATAACTGCTAAGATCTTTAATGATGGGGTTTTATCCTCCATTCGAGCCGAGGCCTACATTAAAGTCACACCAAATTTGACCATACCCTTCTCTCTTTTTCGGTGATACCTCAGTCACTCCACGTCAGACTGCATCGGGGATTTGTCTATTAGTCAGGTAAAAATATTTCCTACTATTTTCATTGTTATTTGATATAGTATTTACTCAGTAGCGGTCCGGAGTTAAAAGCGGTTAAATTTCAGTAAGATCCAACGAAGAAGAAAAAAGTTCGTCTCTTATGGGTTAACCTCACCCAGCCTGAGTGGAGCCGGGAAAGGCCAGCAGCATGCAATTGCCTAGATGGTCACCCATCCAAATACCAACCATGCTCAACGTTGATGAACTTGAGTGATCCATTAGGAACTGTTGCATTTAACGTGCTATGAACACTGGTTGGTGAAGACATTAATGATTGTTCATTATTTTCTTCGCAGAATATTTGGAAAATGACGGATGACAATGACAGTAGTTTGACCAGTTTCCAGTCTATTGATGACGCGTATGAGAATGTCAAGTACACTAACTATGGCAGGAGAGAGACTAGTATGGACAGGTAAGTGACGGAAGTTT
>NW_007430954.1:0-466 GCF_000475195.1 Diaphorina citri
TTTCTCTTTGTCTAATATTATGTATTTCATTTATTAATTTTCTGCGATTGTTAATTTGTAATAAATAAACAAAAAGTACTTATTTTTTAAAAAAAAGTAGATATCTATTTCCAGATTTAGATTTATTTATTTATTTTTGATTGAGTACCTACTGTGTTTTTCTTGTTACATTATGCTGTATTCTGTATGCTTCTTTGATCATCCGCTAAAGAAGTAAAACAAATAGGTAGGTACCTAAATAAAGTGTTACTGTATTACCTAGGTACCTAGAGTATAAAAATGTGAGTTTATGATCTAGCTCGCTGGCCATTGGTACTCAAGGCGTGGGATGTGTTCGGTTCTGGGTTCTGAATTTGATGATGAGTTTCAGTTTGGTTTTGGTCATCACCACCAAAAAGTATCCAGTCCAGAACCGGTCTCCTCATTTCATAACACCTCTTCAGGTCATCGGAGTTGCTAATCAAAA
>NW_007430955.1:0-466 GCF_000475195.1 Diaphorina citri
AGAAGAAAAAGAATAAGGCCAGCCACTCACTATCAGGTGAGCCTGACAGGTACACTTGATCGAAGGTCCGCCTGTCAGGTCTACCTGATACTAAGTGGCTGGGCTAAGGAACTGTTCAGAGCAGCCGTCAACAAAGTCATCATAGCAAAGGTGGTCACCAATATTCGAAAGGAATGGGTAGGTGGGTACCTACACGAAGAAGAAGAAAAAGAATAAGGCCAGCCACTCACTATCAGGTATACCTGATCAGGTCCACTTGTCAGGTCCACCTGATAGTGTGTGGGTGGCCTAAAGTTAAAGCATACCAATACAGTACACCTACACTACTTTACGTTAATGGATGCTCTCTAAAGGTCTATTTCTAAAGAGTAAGAATCTCACACTCGTATTTATGAACAAGAATGATCGTTCTTAGATCAGTCTAAAGTCAAAATTGACCAATCAAATGCCTTGAGACTATGCTTAG
>NW_007430956.1:0-466 GCF_000475195.1 Diaphorina citri
GTACATAGGTACTGATTTTCTTTAATCACGATCGAATAAACTACGGGCTAAAAAATTCCCGGAGGGACGGGCCCAGCTCGTTCTATTCATTTTCCAAGTTTTTTTCCTCCCTATTCTCGTCATCGTCTCATGGTACGGAAGCTAAGACAAGGGAAAGGACAGTAAAGGAATATTTTCGCTAACACTATCTAGGTACCTATACCCACCTCATGTTTATCTAAAATATATACAGCCCCTTGTGTAACTGACTGACTCACGTATACAAATTCTAACCCACTTCTAGATGAGCTAGGAAGGTGCGGTCTAACACTATCTAGGTACCTACCTCATGTTTATTTTTCCTATAAGACTAGACACAATGTGACCATGTTTACACTGTTAAAAGGCCTCTTCCTTTAACTCGGTTCGAAAAGTCTTTTCAGTCAGCTCCCATGGCGTAGTGGTCACTGCGCTCGCCTTGCACGCA
>NW_007430957.1:0-466 GCF_000475195.1 Diaphorina citri
TGAGAATTTAAAATATTTAAATGATCTAAAGGAAAAAAAAGAAAAAAAAAAGAAAAAAAAAACGGGAGTTTGAAATACTTAGGTACCTACCCACCTGTCCAAAACAGTTACCTCATGGAAATAAAAAAGTTCAAATGAAAATTAAAATAAGAAGGTAGGCTATGCCTATGCACAACGTACCTACACTTAACTACCTACCTATCTAACAAAATTTCATTTTGTTGAGATACAAAACAAAGCTGAGATATTTGTAATCTATTTATTAGGTACTCATTTGTTGTGTCTACCTTTGTTTTCGAACATTGGAAAGTAGGCACATCTTTGCTTTTCAAAAGTTATGTAACATTTATTTCAATTCTTTCTTAGTAAGACTATGGAAAGCTCGGTAATTTTACGAAAGCAACATGGTGGATGTTTTCTGCTTTTATGTTTAGATCTTCAAGTTTTTCATTAAGTTTTAAGAATC
>NW_007430958.1:0-466 GCF_000475195.1 Diaphorina citri
GATCTCAACAACCTGGAACAGAAAGTTTTATAAAACATTAAACTAGTAAAAATAACCTATTTATTTAATTTAACAACTGCGATCAGTAGATATATATGATTAGTAAGGACGTTGAAAAAAAGAGGATTAGATCCAACAACTGTAATAAATTAATGAGGAAAACTTCAGAGATAAAATAATGTTTTATTAAAACATGGTGGAGAGACTTTGTTCACGAAAAGCTGTCGGTCTAAATTTTCAAAATCAGGAAATGGGTGGAAATATCCGTTTAGGCCGGGGGCCACACAGTAAGTTTAACACGGTTTAGGTTTAAGTTTAACTCTCGGATTAAGCAATATGATTGGTTGATTTTTAGAAAAAAATGGCCAATCAGATTGCTTAATCATTCAAACTCACTTTGTGGCCCCGGGGTAAGTTCTTAAGTTTTTGCCAGCAAACGAAAATCAGAAGATGCTTGAAAATAACC
>NW_007430959.1:0-466 GCF_000475195.1 Diaphorina citri
TGGCGTGAACTTCGGCTGACAGCTCACCGGCGGATTTTCTACTGTAACACAATGGTAACAGTCATTTTAGAGTTTGATTGAGATTTCTTATAATAAAGGAAACTTGGAACGGTTGGCTTTCTCCTATCCTGTCTTCCTCCTCTCATTGCTTTCGGGACGATAAGACCTTAGCAGTTACAGTTCCCTCTATCAAACCTCTTCAAAGGAAGGAAGGAGAAGAAGAGGAAGTTGCTATTCTGTATTTTAAGAAGTGTCGGTCCAATAATAAAATACGATGACTACAACTTTTCTTGGCAGACAGAAACCCATGGAGCTATCAGTTACACTGACACGGACAGAAGAAAAATGCTTCATTAATAATAATGAATTACAATGCAGAATACTTGGTTTGCTTTCGGGACGATAAGACCTTAGCAGTTACAGTTCCCTCTATCAAACCTCTTCAAAGGAAGGAAGGAGAAGAAGA
>NW_007430960.1:0-466 GCF_000475195.1 Diaphorina citri
CCCCTATTTTTTTAGGGAATCAAGCTGAAAACACTTGATCAAGCGTGCCGGGAGGCGCGCGAACGTAAAGGGTTTGAAGCGCCACCCGGCCTACATTAACACGAAATAAAAAATGGCACAAACCTTATAGTCCATGAAGTCAGCAATGACTGGTTGTTCATTGGACCTGGTTGGGCTGTCGTAGAGATACTCAGGGAATGCCATCTCTATGTGAGGAATAGGTCGAACCGCAGGCTTGGTACAGTTACACCTGAAGTAACAATAATGAAAATTTAGAGAGTATAGGTAGAAATATTGTAAGTTCTTTTAAAGTTAAATCGTAGTCGTAGATAAGTATGTACTTTTTATTGCTGGTGGCAATTCAATACACGTACTCTGCAAATGTCATGCAAAATGAGTCAGTAGCAAATGATTAAGCTAGTGCTGAAAAATAAAATGCCATTAAAAACTTACCATTTGCCTTGAA
>NW_007430961.1:0-466 GCF_000475195.1 Diaphorina citri
AGCCCTCGACAATTTGAGTGACTATATTTGTAGTATTGACTATGCCAATGACTTTCTGAAAATGGGTGGCCTACCTGTACTACAACCATTACTAGAAGGATCAGACCCAGAACTCAGGTGGAGAGCAGCAGAAACAGTTGCCGATATTGTCCAGAATAATCCATTTAGCCAGAATTTCATCATTCAGACAGACTTCCTCAATTTGCTCCTAACATCAATTGAGCATCCCAGAACTCAGGTGGAGAGCAGCAGAAACAGTTGCTGATATTGTCCAGAATAATCCATTTAGCCAGAATTTCATCATTCAGACAGACTTCCTCAATTTGCTCCTAACATCAATTGAGCATGACTCAAACACTACTGTACAAGTGAAAAGTCTGTATGCTGTGTCATGTTTAGTTCGAGACAATGAAGAGTGTCTCAAAGAGTTTATAAAGAGGGATGGCTTCTCTGTTCTACTGAGGTG
>NW_007430962.1:0-466 GCF_000475195.1 Diaphorina citri
AGTCCTAAACCTAAACTTTGACTCTATTTATCTCAAAACGCTTCTTTTGGACTTAGTCCGCTCTGCCTCTCAGCCATTAAATTTAATTATACATATCATTTTTATTTAAATACTAACTTCTAGATACTCTCTACACAAGAGGTTCCCAATCTATGGTACGCGGAAGCATTTCTGGTAGTACGCAAAGAGATTTGAAAACCCCGTTCCTATGATTTATCTTGTCAAGTCATGCATCCATCTCAAAGGAGTCATCTTACCTAAAATGGGCAACCCAAGTAAAGAAAGATTTTAGAGAAGCTGAAATTAACAAAGAACTTATTTGGAATCGAAATAAGTTCAGAGAAGCTGTGAAATCCACAAACAAACTAAAACCAATAACTTCCACCACAGCAAGACCTAACAGCAAGTGGTCTGGGGAGAGAAAGGCCGACCATTCTTCTAGGATGAAGATATACTGGCACAAGAG
>NW_007430963.1:0-466 GCF_000475195.1 Diaphorina citri
GGATAGAGATACTGTTACGAAAGTTGCTGTTGATATTGTTCATGGATAGAGATGCTGTTACGAAAGTTGCTGTTGATAGGTATTGTTCATGGATAGAGATGCTGTTATGAAAGTTGCTGTTGATATTGTTGATGGATAGAGATGCTGTTACGAAAGTTGCTGTTGATATTGTTGATGGATAGAGATACTGTTACGAAAGTTGCTGTTGATATTGTTCATGGATAGAGATGCTGTTACGAAAGTTGCTGTTGATATTGTTGATGGATAGAGATGCTGTTACGAAAGTCGCTGTTGATATTGTTGATGGATAGAGATACTGTTACGAAAGTTACTGTTGATGGATAGAGATGCTGTTACGAAAGTTGCTGTTGATGGATATAGAGATGCTGTTACTGTACCTACTACTATATTAGTAGATATGAACACTGGACTAGTCGAATATCTGAGCTTGACCTACATGTAGGGG
>NW_007430964.1:0-466 GCF_000475195.1 Diaphorina citri
TCGAAGAGAGAAGGAAGACAGGATAGGAGAAAGCCAGCCGTTCCGAGAACGAACATCATCCCATCAGGACAAAAAAAAACCCGGGCGGGAATCGAACCCGCGGCCTAGCGCTTACAAGGCAGACGCACTACCAACTAAGCTAACTAGGCTGGTGGAAATTCAATTCTATTCGATTAAATGCAATCTTTATTGCGTTGTTTAACAATTTCAGTGAGAGATTATCTGGTTTTCTGCGGAAACTATTTTTGCTTGTAAACACTTTTTCGATTCAATCGATTTCTTCCACAATTATACCTTCCAAGTGCTAGGTTACGGGTTTATCCTGAACGGAGAAGGTTCGTTCTCGGAACGGCTGACTTTCTGCTCCCCGGTCCTCCATTTCTCTTAGATTTCGGGACCGATAAGACCTTGGCAGTTGCAGTTTCCTCTATCAAACCTCTTGAAAGGATGAAAGGTAATATTCCTA
>NW_007430965.1:0-466 GCF_000475195.1 Diaphorina citri
ATTTGATTTTTTTATTTTACTTTCATGTAATGATTTAAAATCAAGACTAGAGCCCGTTCTCCCTTTATTTCCAATATACTGTTTAAGTCACCCATCTATTTATTGGCCTTTCTCGGCGTAGCTTAACACAGGTGACGCTAAAATCGGTCTCAAATTAACGACTGAAGTGTTATCTAAAACTTTCTCGCTTTGAGTTCATAGGTCATCGCGACAAATGTCAAGATCAGAGCTCATTTGTATGAGAAAATGTGAAAAAAAGCCCTTTCAAATTAATTTAAGGATGACTGAATTTCAATGAGGAGACCGACAAGAAACGCCGACCCTATTTAATAGGAAAAGACAAGGAAGAAGGAAAAGGAAAACAAGAAGAAGACTTTAATCCAGACTCTTATTGGTTGAAAAATCTAGTGAACTTTTCTTAGCCTTGCTGTTTGAGCTCGTCCACCAATCAAATCGCTAGCGACCG
>NW_007430966.1:0-465 GCF_000475195.1 Diaphorina citri
TTGAGGCTTACCATGAAATCCAATCCATTTGACAATATGGTAGCGAACAATTAAACAGAAATAAGAAAGAAATATGTTAGCTCAGTTCTAGAGTTGTAGTTTGGTCAGTAAATTACTGTCTCGACCGGGATTCGAACCCAGCACCTTTAGGTTGAGAGTCAGAGCTCATACTGGGATTACAGGGTCCTTCTATCGCAAGCTTGGAATACCACTGGTCGCTTTTCTCTTTCCAACACTGTCCACGAACCTCAAGCTGTTTTCTAAGCAGTGACATTGAAAATCCCACCAACACTACCTACATAAAAAGATACAGAAACGAAAATAGGAATATAACTAGGATAAGAAACAGAGAGAAGAAATCTAGGAAAAAACGTTCAACAAAAACAGCTAAAACTATAAAAGAAATAGGATCGATAAAATTGAAATTGAAAATAATAGAACCTAATAAGAAATCGAACTGAAGAA
>NW_007430967.1:0-465 GCF_000475195.1 Diaphorina citri
CCGGGCACTCACGCTCCGACTGTGGGACAGACCTATGTCTATCTGACCGCCAGAAAGTGTGTGGCCGAAAAAGATTCTTAGTGGATTTCACCAACGATTTAATGAGAGATTTAACTAATGGGAGAATTTTTAATCATCCAAAAAAGATGTTTCAATAATCTAAAAAGGAATTTTTAATCATCCAAAAAAGAGTTTTCAGTGATCCAAAAAGGAGGAGTTTTCCTGTTTGGATCATGAAAACCTCCTTTTTTTATCATTGAAAATTGTCCATTAATTAAATCTCTCATTAAGTCGTTGGTGAAATCCACCATCCGACTTCTAGGTCTCTCTCAGACGGTCTGAAGAAGTGAACACTGAAGCTTTTTCCGTCTCAAAATTGCACAACAGGCATACAGTGTTTCATGCGACTCTTTTTGGAGCCAGTCATTTGAGCCCATTGAAATTACTCGAGCCAGCCTAGTTAGC
>NW_007430968.1:0-465 GCF_000475195.1 Diaphorina citri
TCGTTCTTGATTTCGAACACATCTTGAGACGTCAACCATGTCAGGATTTTCTCTTCGTCAAACAGATCTCCTGAAATTTGATTTAATTATTTGCTGTTAGCTTTGTTATTTGTTTGATTTTGTTAACGTTTGGTAAAAGTCTTTAAGAGCTACATAATATATGTTGTTGTACTTAGATACTTGAACCTTTGAGTGATGACAGTTATGTTTGATGTATTCTTATGTATCTCGATATCTACTTTAGTATGATCTTACTGAAACTTACCGTCATACAGAAGAGGGACCTGTTTTCTAAAGTACACCAAAGATGGTAGATTGATGATGTTGTACTTTGCAGCAGCTTCTGTGTCCGAAATTTTCACCATGTCGATTCCTGTAAGTAAAGATGAACAGAAGTAGATCTAGGTAGATTAGGGCTGACAGCAATGAGAGCATCTTGCAAAGGGAAAAGTATTATCAAAAGAC
>NW_007430969.1:0-465 GCF_000475195.1 Diaphorina citri
GCACCTTTGACATGTTTGGCAACGTAGCCTACTTTTTTAATGACTCCTTGCTGCCATATCCATCTGGATAACGTATAGGTATTTGTATTTAAATCAAAGAATAGCAGGGCACTCATGAATTTACTTGTTATTCAAATATGTTACTTTTGTTACATGGAAGAAAGTAAAAAGTTGAAGTGAAAATTTAGACTTGACTGAACTTACCATAAATTAAACTGACGTGTAGATTCGTAGATTGGATTAACTTCTGTTTTTCACAAACACGAGGAAAAAGCACAGCACAATGGTTTGTTTTTAAAGAACACTGAACTTAAACTGAAACCACGACTGAACTCCACAAAAGTCAAAATCGAACTGAGCTGAGCAAACAAACAAAACAAACCTTTCCAAAATCTGTTTTATTTATTGCGACGTTGCCAATGTTGCCATTTCTATGAAGAGGTTTTCCAAACCTCCCTGATTTTC
>NW_007430970.1:0-465 GCF_000475195.1 Diaphorina citri
CAAAATAAAATAGAGTGCCGCAGGCGAAATTTTTGAAAATTTTGCTAGATATTTTCTTATCCTAATTTTAGCTGAACGATAAAGTGAGCATAATAAATTAGAGCGCCGCAGGCGAAATTTTTGAAAATTTTGGTCCAAAATCTTGAGAAATCCAGTCCCACCAAAAGTAAATTTTTCAGCGCCGCAGGCGATTTTTTTAAACTTTTTGTGTAGCCCCTTCAAGGTTGCATACTTTTTGAAAATTTCTAGGGGGGGCAGCGGCCCCCCCTGCCCCCCTCCCTTCGTACGCTCATGAGCATCACTACAGCTTTCAGCTTTCTGCCGCAGATTGGCCAACTAAGTTCAGGGAATGTGCAAAACAGGGTATGTACTCAGCATAGGGAGACACTTGTTTGATTTTTGCTTGTAGACCATTATATTTACTACTCATATTGGATGCACAAGAACTGAAACTGTCAAGTCACA
>NW_007430971.1:0-465 GCF_000475195.1 Diaphorina citri
ATTATTTTCTACAAGTTCGGCCATGCCTTTTCTACAAGTTTGGCCATGCCTCAGGATGAACTAGCGGGATTCCGGAGCAAAGCGACTGAATTTAGCTAGTTTATAAATATTTTCCATCTCGCCCTCAGGTTCAAATTCTCTGGTATTGACATGACTCTGAGCGACTACGACGGCAGAACGGCTTTACATCTAGCAGCAGCTGAGGGCCATGAAGAGTGTGTATTGTTCCTGTTGAATCACTGTGGCTGTGACGTCACTGCAAAAGATAGGTAAGTTCTAGTGTGTACTGTTCCTGTTGAATCACTGTGGTTGTGACGTCACTGCAAAAGATAGGTAAGTTCTAGTGTGTACTGTTCCTGTTGAATCAATGTGGTTGTGACGTCACTTCAAAAGATAGGTAAGTTCTAGTGTGTACTGTTCCTGTTGAATCAATGTGGTTGTGACGTCACTGCAAAAGATAGGTAA
>NW_007430972.1:0-465 GCF_000475195.1 Diaphorina citri
AAGATCTGTGTAGGACGACATCGACAGCCTTTTTGGGTGTGCAAATCACTACATTTGGAAGCTGGTTCTAAGTCCGAGTAATGAGGGTTGATGTGGGAACGCAATAATTGTGAAATTTGTCTGAAACTAAAAATGTCAGCAGTCTACCTACACCTGTATTGGAAAAGTTGACGGAAAAGGTTATTTTTGTGTAGGATCTTCTTGTGGCACTCTGTCATCCAATGACGTCGAAATCATATATTTACGTCGTAGTCATCTTCTCGTCTCAAATCTGAAGTCAATGAAGCCATTTTATGCAAAACGCTACTGTAAAGTCATGCAGGATTTTTGCCATACACATGCAAATGTCTCCATTCCTGTTGAGGTTGTAGCATCGAAATTTCCATTTATATGACGAAAATACGACCTCTTTTCAGCTTAGTACGAGTATGTGTGTGTTTGACCAATAGTTGCCACCTTCATTTC
>NW_007430973.1:0-465 GCF_000475195.1 Diaphorina citri
CTCTGGGTACTTTTTCCCTTTCCTATACTTAACTTTCTTCCCTCTTCTCTCCCTTTCTGTGATCTTTCCTTCCTACCGAACTTTTTGTCCCTTCCTGCCAAGCGTTTTCTCCCTTTTCCCCCCGGTTATTTTCACCGGTTTCCCCCATCTCTAATGCTGACGGTTAAAGAACATTCCTATTAAAAAAGGAAATTGGTTTTTTTCAACAGTTTTTCTCAAATCCACGGAATAGGTTGAGTGAGCCCAATGTAGGGCGGGTCGCTGAACGGGTGGTAGCTGTTTTCGTTACCAAGTTTGTCACTTTTCGCTACCAGGTTTGAATAAATATTTTATTAGAGGGATCCCCCATAGAAAGACCAATTGTTGAAAGGCTCAAAGGGGAACCGTCAGATCCCCAAGGTAAAAGGGACAGAGGCAGGGAGAAAGAAGTGATTGGTTATTTGGTTCCACCACTCTCAACAATAA
>NW_007430974.1:0-465 GCF_000475195.1 Diaphorina citri
AAATTTATATTGAACCCCCATTACCCATTATACCACCCTGAAGTTTTAAATAGGAATGCAAACAATATAAATAATAACGGGACTAATTGGGTTTACATTTATTATGATTGGTTCAAATATACGGGGTGGTCCAGACAAAAGGTAACTGGGGGGGGGGAAGGGTATAGGAGATAAAAAAGAACTTTTCCAAAAGAGATAACTGAATTGACTAATAGGTATTTTGACACTTTTCCCTTACCTACTTATGTGTGTGTAGTTTGTCCTTTAACCTTTAACCCATTAGTGCATAAAGTAGTTTTCCCTCGTTTTTGTGGAACATTTCTTCCAATTTTCTTTGAAAATCGAGTATTTTTTGGGTCTTTTCTTTCCAGTAAATGACATCATTACTCAGGCAAAATGTAGGTAGATACCGATTTCGAAAAACAAGGGGTGTTTTCCATGGTACGAACTTTTATAAATAGACTT
>NW_007430975.1:0-465 GCF_000475195.1 Diaphorina citri
GTGGTAAGGAGTGTGGTCTCCGATAAACTGCTAAGCGGGTGGGGTGGGTGTTCGAATCCCACTGTGATCATTTTTTTGTACACAATTTTATCATTTAAAAATATTTTATGGATAGCCATAGTTACTTTTTTCATAATTTTATAGTTTATAGTTGGAAAATAAAAATATGAAAAATGATTTTCATGTAGGTACCTACATTATCATGATGTACATATTTCACTCGGAAATGATTGGAACTTACCAAACATTACCCAATGATGTTATTATGGTATTTTTCACTCGGAAATGATCGGAACTTACCAAAACTTACCCAATGACGTTATTATGGTATTTTTCACTCGGAAATGGTCGGAACTTACCAAAACTTACCCAATGATGTTATTATGTTATTTTTCACTCGGAAATGGTCGGAACTTACTAAAACTTACCCAATGATGTTACTATGGCATTTTTCACACAGAAATT
>NW_007430976.1:0-465 GCF_000475195.1 Diaphorina citri
TCTTCAAAAAACTGATCTCCTTTGTGAAACTTATGACTTTGCTCAAGAATAAAAAAAAAAAACTCTTCAGTGAGAACTTAATGAAAAGTATGACAGTGTCCTGCCTCTGTCTTCGAGTTTAAACTTGAAAGGAATAAGGTTAAAAATTTGTCTTCTTCAAAAAACTGATCTCCTTTGTGAAACTTATGACTTTGCTCAAGAATACTCAAGATTTCAGATTTCACGATCAAATAATGAAAAGTATGACAGTGTCCTGCCTCTGTCTTCGAGTTTAAACTTGAAAGGAATAAGGCTTTCCACGTTTCTCCTTTCTTCCCAAAGATCTTGCACTTTTTTATCTTTTTAATTTTAATTTTTTTCCTCTTTCTCTTTCACTATAGCATGTAGGTACTTATGTATTTAAATTTTAACCGCGCAAAACTAGTCCGCCATGTTCCGCATCCGCAATCCTTATCAAGAGGGAAA
>NW_007430977.1:0-465 GCF_000475195.1 Diaphorina citri
ACGGCGCGAACGACACAAGAGTGTTAAAGCGCCTAACTAGAAAAAAAAACTTTAATTCCCCCTCCCGTCCCTCTTCTTATTGAAAATTCGATACATATCTGACATAATTATCATGATGTGGGGCCTTACAATTTCTTATTTCTTACGAATTTCTTTTTTTAAATTTTGAGCAACAATTTTTTTTACGCCCATGACTTGTAAAAGTATTTTAAATTTTAGATTTCTATAAGTTCTGGTTTATTCAGAATCTGAATCTACTTAACCAATTTTTCCAAGTATTAACCTTTTTTCGAACATCTTATGAACAATTTTTAGACTAGTGCCTAGGATCACATTTTAATATTAAAACTTCAGACTTCTTAATCCAACTGTAGGTTTAACTTACGGTTTGAGTATGGATGATTACTATCTGTGTGAATGATTTTTCTGGACATCATATACATTCAAGTGGAACAAATTCAGGGT
>NW_007430978.1:0-465 GCF_000475195.1 Diaphorina citri
TATTTTCCCAATTGCAACTCCTCCATTATGGTTTCCTAAAACCAATGCCAATAAAACCTTAGCACTTATACCTACAGTTAAACCACTACAAATAAGAGAGAGAAAGAGAGAGAGGGGAATTGAAAGGAAGAGAGAGAGAGAAGAGGATCAGTAAATAAGATTGCTGACTTACCTTTACTGACGAATTACTCCTTCAAAATTTGGATCTGCAATCAGCAACTTCCAGTCAAAAGTTACCAAAAGAACAAAATCGACTATCAAATTCAAAAACGCACTCCTAAAAGTTAGATAGGGTAAGGAAAGCACAAAATGGACCGTAAATAGTTTTGAGAATAAGATAAATCGTAAATAGTTTTATTCAAAATCAATTAATCGAAAAGAAACAGAAATTTAATTAGCCGTGATTGAATAAACCAGATAAAACCAGAAATAGGAACAGTAAAAAAGTTGCCAGGGATCTAGGCG
>NW_007430979.1:0-465 GCF_000475195.1 Diaphorina citri
GAGAAAGGAGAACGGGAATGAAGGAGAATGAGAAGTAAGAGGGGGAGGAAAAGTGTTAGCGGCAATAGGAGGACAGGGGGAGAGAAGTGGAAAAGATGGGAGAGCAAGAATAATGGGAAGAAGGGGAGGGGAGGAGGAATAAAGAATGAGAAGGAGAAGAAGAGAGGAAAGAAGTCCACGAGTGGGAGAGTTCGCGGCAACGGAGAAAGGAGGGGAGGATGAAAATAAAGGAAAATGTGGAGAAGGGGAGAAGAGCGAGGAAGACAAGAAGAGAAAAATGGGTGAGAGCAGAAGAAAAGGGAATTTATCACAAAAGAAATTTATAGCTATAAGTCCGACACTTGTGTTGACGTTTCTGCCTTTGAAAAAAGCAAAGAGTGGATGAAGAATCCTATAAAAAAGGACAGATAAAGTAAGTAGTCATCCTCAATTTCAAGGAGCCCAAAACCTCTCAGATAATACAAG
>NW_007430980.1:0-465 GCF_000475195.1 Diaphorina citri
TTTCATTTTCCCCAATGCTGGCGACTCGGCTCTTTTCTATAGGGTATGGCTGTCAGTGTTTAGTTGTAGTGGCCCTTATTATATTGGAATTTCCTATGAGATTTTTAGCGGAGTTGTTATTAATGTTGTTATTGCGATGGTTGTGGTGCTGTTATAGTTTTTACTATTCATGCTTGCGCGCCCAGTATGTATTATTGTTCTTGTTTGATGCTTGTTATCATTATTTGTATGTTTTGTTGTTCGTCGTGTTCTATTGCTTGTGACGAGGAAATGAATTATGATCCTTTCACACACGGACTGGCAATGTTTTTGTTCGGATAAAAAAGCACATCTCCATCAATAAATCAAAAACAATATAAAAAAGCAAAAATCTAATAATAATTTCTGGATGGAGGAAAAAAGTGGAATTATTTTATTTCATTAAAAAAAAAGGAAAAAACCCTCTCTAACCTACGCCAGGGGGGG
>NW_007430981.1:0-465 GCF_000475195.1 Diaphorina citri
GCTCCACTCTGTTTTGCCAGCCACTCACTATCAGGTAGACCTGATCAGTCAGGTGTAACTGTCGTCAGGTCTACCTGAAAGTAAGTGGCTGACCTAAGGATTTCAATTATCCTGTATGAAAGGTCTTCTAATACTGCAATGGTCAAACGTGTGGAGTTGTAGACAGAAGAATGGAAAAGAAAGTTCTTAATGCGACATTTGAGTGGCGATTTCATTACTCAAGGCAGCTTTTAGGTTCTTAGAACTCAAATCCCTCAGATTCATAGGTACAGCTTAGATTCTACATGTATGTAGAAGTCTATGTAGGTACTATAATAGGTATATAACAGTACATATATTAGATATTTAGATATGTACATAGGTATTTAGGTGTCAGTCCCGTATACAGGATTTCAACTAAGGAAGCCCAGGAATCCAAACAGTGGGTCAAAATTATAGGCCATTTTTAGCTTAATCCCTTTTCAT
>NW_007430982.1:0-465 GCF_000475195.1 Diaphorina citri
CCATTTGCAGATGACACAATTCAAACTGGAGAACAATTGTTGCGAATGATATCAACATCAAGAAATGAACGATGGACAAATATGGTGGAGGAATTGGATTTCAAAAGGAACAGTCGTAAGGCTTGGAGCTTACTCAAAAACATAAATCATGACCCATCCAGCCAAGACCTAAACAACTGTAAAGTTACTCCTAACCAGATAGCCCATCAACTCTTAATAAATGGGAAGACAAAAACAAGGATCCGGAATACAAAAATCGAACGTGACATTCCGAATGAAAATCAGTTCCTGGAGACAGCCTTCACACTTGGTGAAATACAACTAGCCATCAAACTAGCAAAAAACAACAAATCACCAGGAGTTGATGATCTTCGCAATGAACAGATCAAACATTTTGGACCAGCAACACTGAATTGGATACTGAAACTCTTTGATAATTGTATCTCAACAAACAATATTCCTAAA
>NW_007430983.1:0-465 GCF_000475195.1 Diaphorina citri
CCTACCCTTCATTAATTCCTACCCAAATAGGTAGGAGCCTTTTCGCTCGAAAACTTTTCAAATTGTCATCTTTCTTCTTCTCTTCCTTTTATAACCCCCTTTGGATAAGACACCTAAATTTCCTTTTCTTCTAAAGATTTTTCGACTGGAGGTTTTGGTTCTCTTACAGGTGTTTCAGGTTTTTTAACTCGAGATTCTGCTGTGTTTGATGAAGTCTTATTTGAAGTAGGTAGGTACCTACCTTATGTAGATACGCTGAGTACCTACAGGTTACTTCAAACAAGTAGGCATCTAACTATGAAGGCATCCCATAGAAAATCGTCCAGTACCCATAGGTATTATTGTATATGTACTTTGTAATGTTTCGAAAACAAAACTTTTCTCTTTTCCAAATTCACCAAAAACTTGACACAGATATTTCTGTGGGTACACAATTATTTGATCTAAGCTCTCCCTCCCTCTCTC
>NW_007430984.1:0-465 GCF_000475195.1 Diaphorina citri
ATGAGTCCTGAAATCAATGTAAGATATGAGAGGTTCGTCTTCAATTCAATGAAACAGGAAGAGGAAGAAGATTATCAAGCGTACTTCACGAGACTGAATGATCAGATCGAGTTAGGCGAATAAAAAACAATGGAAGAAGAAATCATGATTGACAAGATTATAGGCTCCATCAAGAACATGAACATGAAAGAAAAGCTGTGGTTGAAAGAAAAATTGAAGCTTACAGATGTGGTGCAGATGTGTAAGGCAGAGGAAGAATCAAAGAAGCAATTGGAAAACATGAGTGGAAAAGTGAATGATATCAACAAGATCAAGTCAACTGCATTCCCAGCAACAGCAACAAGCAAGAAGTGTCCATATTGTGGTGGAGAATGGCACTCATCTCTTCTGAAATGTCCAGCCAAGAATAAAACTTGTTTCAAGTGTAACAAGAAAGGCCATTTTTCTCATGTTTGTCATGGTGAA
>NW_007430985.1:0-465 GCF_000475195.1 Diaphorina citri
CAGGGTAAGACGAAGGTATAAGTACCTACCTGTAATGACGTAATGTATCCATGGACTTAAATAAATAGAACTATTCCGGTAATAACCCTGAAAGGTCTACTTTACTCTAACTGATGTGCTTAATTCCACAAACTTGAGGTATGTAGTAGGTAAATTATTATTCCTTTTGCAAGAAAACCAATGTCTGCAATTTAGTCGACATGAAATAACTAAAATATTGTTGGTGGGTGCCTTGTCACAAAAGATCTAACCAGGTCGCAGTGACCAAGGGCGTTTATTAAAGCCGATGGCCCTACCTTTTTGGTGGGTGCCTTTTTACTTTCCTTATCCTATAGGAAGGAAAGTAATGTAATCGGTTCAAATTTTCGATGGTCATTTTTTAATGAAAAAACACGTTTTGAGGTCCCTAGAGCCTAAATTCAAAGTTTCAGCCATTGGTCCGTGTGTGTGTCTGTCTGTCTGTAA
>NW_007430986.1:0-465 GCF_000475195.1 Diaphorina citri
TGGGATCTGACTCATTGACTGAGTAGTCCACTAAAAGAGTAGTTCTTTTCTTATAACTCACTCTATTTATACACAATTCCACTACCAATAGAAATTTACTTTCCACTGGGGTTTCTAGTCACTTTCCTATATTAACTGAGTGGTTACCACAACAAGAGCTACAGAAAAGCCCTGGCTGAGATAAAACTAAGTACATACTTCCCAGAGCACTCCATAATTGGAGTGGGACTAATAAAAGGGACTTTTAATTTACTGACACAATTGAACCGGGAAGAAAAAGTTTTATCAAATTCAATATCAAAAATGAACGCCTCGAAAAACCCATCATACCTAATTCATCACTACTCACGATTTTCCGGGGATATTTTCTCTTAAAATATCCCAAAGAATAAATATTTTAATGCTAAACAAATCCAGATGAGAGGTAAATATCTCCTTGTAATTCTAATCCTTTCTGTCCCTGTC
>NW_007430987.1:0-465 GCF_000475195.1 Diaphorina citri
AAAAATAAATGTTGGCAGGTGGGCCAATAAATGGTACGTTTTTTAGGTGGGCGAATAAATGGTACACTTACCCTATATGAAAAAGAAAGAAGGGGGGCACAAGTTTCGAACAACCAACGTCCAATTGTCCACAGGACTATTCATGGAATAACAAGAAGAAGCAGGAGTAGAAAAAATCCTCAACAAAAGAAAAGTCTTTTCATTTTTCTCCAAAGGTCGTGTGCCGTGTAATAGGATCTTTTCAAGTGTTTTCAGAAAAGAAGGGAAATATGAAACTGGTTTTTCAACCCCCTTCTTGAAAATTTAAACCTGTTCTTTGTGTATCGATACTATCGATAGTATTAGGAAAATCGTATTATACTAGTGATTCTTTGACCTTCACACTCAGGAAAAGGGCCTCTAAGAGGCCCCCGATCGAGTCCAAAATTTGGTGAGAAAAATTCCTTTGTGTGTTGAATATTTGTG
>NW_007430988.1:0-465 GCF_000475195.1 Diaphorina citri
TGTTTGAATGATCACAAGTGTAAATAATGGGAAGACAGAACAGCCCTGGGGAGTATTCGATGGTAAACCCAATCTGCCCACCTGTGAGGCTGAATCTGAACCTGAAGGTGCTGGGTTCGAATCCCGGTCGAGGCGAAAATTTTAGGACCAAACTTTTCCATTTCCGGTAGCCATGGATGTAAAAGACTGTGTTTTGCAGTATACGAAAGCGTTTCCGAGGTAGGTGCAAAGGTGCAACTTTTTTTTTCCATTCATGTTCAATAACGAAGACAGAAGGTTTAAAAAGAGATCCATTGTCCAACCTCCTTACAGGCGAATTTTACTGTTAAATCTGCCAAACACACTCAAGCTGAGAGCAAATTTGAATCATTTGAATGTAAACACAACAAACACGCACACAACAAATGAAGTTGTAAAAACTATACGTAGGTATACAGACTTCAAGTATACACAAATAACACAAAT
>NW_007430989.1:0-465 GCF_000475195.1 Diaphorina citri
TCCCAATCTCCCACAGCGTAGAAGTTCCTATTGGTATACAGGAACCTACTTGTTTCAACATAACAACATGTACCCACAACAAATACATTTTTCTAGGATGTTTGATAGAGGGCACTGTAATTGCTAAGGTCTTATCGTCCCGAAAGCAAAGACAGAAGGAAGACAGGATATAGGAGAAAGCCAGCCGTTTCAAGAATGAAGCTTGTCTGTTTGGGATAAAATCCGCTCCGGGCGAGAATCGAACCTGCGACCTAGTACTTACAAGGCAGACGTGCTATCAACCATAGGATGACATAAATACAATAACTGCTCGAATAGAACTGATAAGTCCCTTTACTTCAGCACTGCTGTTATCGTGGTCAATTTCTCAAATCAATTTCTATGTATATCTAGCCAGCCTAGTTAGCTTAGTTGGTAGTGTGTCTGCCTTGTAAGCGCTAGGCCGCGGGTTCGATTCCCGCCCGG
>NW_007430990.1:0-465 GCF_000475195.1 Diaphorina citri
GGCGAAAATCCGTTTTATGGCGGATTTTCCCGCTACTAGGGTACCTAGAAAAAAGCATAAAGCTCAATGGTTAATTAAATGGCTGAAAAATTGCCGAAATACGGGCGAAAATCCGTTTTATGGCGGATTTTCCCGCTACTAGGGTACCTAGAAAAAAGCATAAAGCTCAATGGTTAATTAAGTGGCTGAAAAATTGCCGAAATACGGGCGAAAATCCGTTTTATGGCGGATTTTCCCGCTACTAGGGTACCTAGAAAAACTTCGCTTTACGAAAAATCCTATACCTAACGATCCACTTTCCCCACCATACCTAACGATCCTATGAAAAAAAAATCGTAAGCCTATGTAAAACTCCTCTATCTATTATATAATAATTAATAATAAATGAAAAAATAATAAAAAACCTCGGCCCCGCCGGGAATCGAACCCAGACCTCCTGCGTGCAAGCCTAGTGTGATACCCACT
>NW_007430991.1:0-465 GCF_000475195.1 Diaphorina citri
GTTGAGTCCAAGGACGAGTCTTGGGCTGCTTAGAGTGCTTAGTATTTGGTCTGGTTTTGTTGTATAACTCATGTAGTGATTTAAAGGACAAATGTTAAAAAAAACAACATATATAGATACATAAAAATAAGGATTAAAAGGGGAAAAAAGTACCACTTCCAGGGTTTAAACTTGGGTTTTGACATCACCATCATATTGGCCATTGGCCCTTTCCTATATCTCCTTCAAGGGGGAAAATTTTCACATTTTCAAGCCATTTAAAAGGGTGGATTTTGGCAAAAGATAATGACTATCTTTCAGAAGAGATCAAATGGAAGACACCTAAAATAGAATCCCCTACAGGTTTGAGGTTACTGTCATCTTGGGGTCAAAAGACCTGTAGCATCATAGAAACATTTCAACAGATGATGGACAGTGTTCAATTTTGTATCTACCTTTCTAAAATCATCCATACAAAATACCTTG
>NW_007430992.1:0-465 GCF_000475195.1 Diaphorina citri
ATCGAATGGTGAAACTTTTAGAACTGTCCGACTTAATGTAATAGAAAGTCGTGTGATGTTCACACCAGATTTTTTTCTACGGTTGCGCTGCGCGGGGTTGTGCATGGGGTCGCGCTTCGCGCTCCCTTGCTTACGGTCGCGCTGCGCGCTCCCGGGCCTTCGCCCCTGGGTCCGATTATCATTCCTGAATCTTGTTTCGAAGAAATGAAAACTGAAAACTAAAAGCGAGAGAAAATATTATACGCAGGAGTAGTTTTGCTGGCCTCATACCTTGTTCCCTGTGTATTTCTTATGGGGAACTAAAAAACGTCAATATCTCGGGAACGGTTTGGAATTTCGGGAGTTTCCGATTTTTCCCAGTATGTACAAAAAATAAAAAAAATAAGGAACCCCATCTTCCTAGCTCATCTAGAAGTGGGTTAGAATTAGTATGAGTGAGTGAGTCAGTCAGTTACACAAGGGGCT
>NW_007430993.1:0-465 GCF_000475195.1 Diaphorina citri
TACATCTATTAATTCAAAAGTTACAATAAAACGACTATAAGATAATTCCATCTTGAAACTTACCTAAGGAACTGAAGGACAAGGGCGTCGGAATTTGTCTCCTATCTGACGATCTGGGAAAAAATATAGCTGTCGTAACTTATTCGATGTGATTTTACTCGATACCTTTAATCATAATTTTTATAGGAATTTTGTAGGTATCTGATCGATTTTATACTCACATAAATTCATAAATAAAGGAACTAGACTAAACTAAATACCTGCCTCGGTGGCGTAGTGGTCAAGACGCTCGCCTGGTAAACAGGAGGGCGTGGGTTCGATCCCAGCTGAGGCATGGAATTTTATCCTCATTTATTTGAGGTTTTGACCACATAATAATGGAGCTCTATTAAGGGTTAGGTGGTAGAAAACGCCTCCGGCGTTAACCTCGCCTAGTGGTTACCTTCCACTCAAGAGTCTATTATT
>NW_007430994.1:0-465 GCF_000475195.1 Diaphorina citri
CAATCTAGATTGACAGTTGTGGTGAATGTTTCGTTGAAACAGGGCGGGAAAGAGTTTACGAATGAAGGAATTCCTGGGTAACATCAAAAATTTGAAGGAATCCTATGCTACTATCATTTCCTACATCTGTGGCATGTTTCGGCTGTTCCTGAAAGCAACTTTGCATTCCTCATTCAGCAAATATTTCTTGACGTCATCGCCAACACTTAAATGGACAAGCAATGTTTTCTTAGGTTTTTCCTCTGTCATATTACGTCATTCATAAGACTCATAGGTCATAACTTTTGTGACGTGCGAAACGTGAAGTGAGAAGTTGATTCTGGAATTTATCCCCCTAATCCCTCATGTCCCAAATATTCTTACTGACATCCAATACGCCATCCCCGAGCCTTCACCTTACAATCAGCGATGTTTAAGAACAACTTTGAACGAAAATTGCACCAGAAACACATTTATAAATTATAG
>NW_007430995.1:0-465 GCF_000475195.1 Diaphorina citri
GAAAACGCAATGACAATGTGAGTCAGCAACGGAAAAATTAAATGAACAAAAGCAGCAGAGAACCTATACGTTGATATCAATACAATCTCGAACCTGTAAGGTACCTACAGTGCTGAAGTGAATGTGGAGTGTAGGGCAGGTAAATGTAAGCACGCTCAAAGGACTATCTCGGAGGTTCTGAAGCCGTACTTGGAAAACCTTTTGAGTGGTTTGTGAACTGACCTAATGAGACATATTTTGACCTTATTTAACGAACAGAGCACCACAGGATTGCAACAAAAGTTCGTCATTTGAAAAATCCTTGCAGTACAAGATTGAGGTATTGCTGATTTAATTAAGCACCCACTCTAAAAGAGAACTAGTTACCATTCCTAGCACTTTTCCTGAGGGTACCTAAGTAAAAATATCAAATTGCAAAGTAAATTGAAACTTGAAACTATAGTGGATTAGGAGATATTTATAGCT
>NW_007430996.1:0-465 GCF_000475195.1 Diaphorina citri
ACCCGCCACACTAACATCACCCAGCCTGAGTGAAGCCTGGAAAGAGCCAGCAGCACGTATCTGCCCACATGGTCACCTGTACAGATATCAACCACGGACAACGTTGCTTAACTTCAGTGATCCATGAGGAACTGGTACATTCAACCTACTATCGCCGCTGGCTTATCCTATCCTTTCTTTCCCCCATTTGATGATTAATTTTATCCTGGACTTTAATTATCTAACTATCGATTATCCTTCATTTTGTGTTTGTAATATAGAACCTCATATTTTATGTTGTTTTATCTATTAACTAGAACTATTTTTAATTTAATTTTAAGACATAGAAAATAATCCCAGACATAAATAAAATGAAAGTTAAATCCATTTCTATGCCACGACTTTTTCTTTCAAACATACCAAAACCTCAGGAGGTTGATCCAGGAAGTAAGGAGGTAGGTAGTGTATAGGTACCTATGTAGGTAT
>NW_007430997.1:0-465 GCF_000475195.1 Diaphorina citri
GGCAAAACCCCGGTCAGACGGTCTGGAGTGGAAAACGGGACCAATTCTTACGTCATAAGGTACAAAGATGAAACCGGTGTCAAAATACGGGGAATGCGTCCCTGGGTTCAGATCCGCAAAGGTCAGACGCCCTACCTGGGGCGAAACCTTAGTCAGACGCCCTCAAATCGGGACCAATTCTTACGTCATAAGGTACAAAGATGAAACCCGGTCCAAATTAAAGGCCTTGCTCTCCTGAATTCGAAAACACCAAGGTCAGACGGTTTGGCTGGGGCAGAACTCCGGTCAGACTCGGTCTTAAAACTTGAAAATGGACCTAAGAATTCTTATCGTACCTATGTACCTAGGTTGTAGGAACATGCCCTGTTACTTATAATGATAGCAGAAACCGGTTTTGTAGTAAAGAGGCGAGGAGCCTTTGTTGCACATGAGGTCCTAAAACAAAAGATTGGGAAGTGTTTTGAC
>NW_007430998.1:0-465 GCF_000475195.1 Diaphorina citri
CCATTGAGGTACTTTTCCTTATAGAATCAGCCACCAAGTAGCTATTTCCTTGTAGATGTAGAATCAGACATAAGCTGGGTTTTCCTCATAGAATCAGTCATAAAACCACTATTATATACTCATAGAATCAGCCATAACTAATTTTACCGAGCTCTTCTTTCACCAGAACAAAGGGGAAGTACCAGCAAGCATGTGGAATACAGGTCAAAGTCTTCAGATGTTTGGGAGTGTGAATTATGTTTAAACCTTGGGCTACAAACTGGAGGAAGAGGAGAGGAAAAAGAGTTCTTGTGGTCAATAGTCTCATTGCCCCTAGGCTCTTGGGTGATTTGAGGAGGTCTATGAATGGAGGACCATTGTCCAATAAAGTTTTTTTTTTGTCAAAAATATAGATGATGGACCTTCTTTCATAAATCTACTCATTTCAGAGTCAGGATACAGAAAGTTAAACTAGAGTTAAGGCAA
>NW_007430999.1:0-465 GCF_000475195.1 Diaphorina citri
ATGTGTAGGAGTCTGAAAAAAAAGAACATCATGTAAAAAGAGAGTTAAAAGCTTTAGCTTTTTTTATTGCAGTTTCAGACAAATAAAAATAGTTATAATTTATTGTGTTAACCGATATTTTTTTTTTACTTTGAAACAAGAAATAAACACGAAGTACAAAAAAAGCTTTGTAGGTACTCGTACTTTCGATTTTTCAGAACATTATGGATATTTCAAATTATTCTTTATTTTTCGACTCGGGGATTCGGCAAAGCACTATACTAAAATTGGTATAATGCTTCTTAAACATGGTCGGATTGTGTTGTGATAGAACCTATTCGGTATTTAGTACTGTTATAATAGTTATCACCGCGTAGTCCACAGACTACCTCTACGTACCTACGTACGTACAATACCTATTCACCTATTGATCACAAGCTATATCTACCTACTCACCTATTGATATCACCTGCCAGTATATTAGGT
>NW_007431000.1:0-465 GCF_000475195.1 Diaphorina citri
GTGGATAAATTATCATAATCGTGTACAGGTGAAATTCGAGAAGCAGAAACTGATGATGAAGATGTTATTGTTGAAGCAATATTTCGTCCTACATTACTAAAATATTCATTAAAAATATTAGCTGCTTCTTGATTATTTTCTATACAATTTATATTTCTGTTTTCATACTGAATACATTTTATACTACATCTTTTCTTATTTTGGCCTATGTGCTCATTTACAACTTTCCATTTTTGTTTAGGAGTTTCAGAGTTATTAATTTTATTGGACGTATAAGTGTCTCTTGCATTTCGAATTGATTTACTAACAATTTTTCTTACATTTTTATAGTGTTGTTCTAATCGAATGTTGCTAGGATTTTTCTTAGATTGAGCACCCAATTTATCTCTATTTCGTATGGAATTAACTAATTCAGGAGTCATCCATGGCTTAAGTGTTTTAAGATTGTTTTTGAACTGTTTTTGT
>NW_007431001.1:0-465 GCF_000475195.1 Diaphorina citri
GTTTTTTTTATTATTATTATTATTTTTTTCGTGCTATTTTTAACGTCTCAGATGTCCCGACACCTCCACTATTTTTTCCTGCTAAAAAAAAAGGCTGGATACTGTTACAATGATGTTCAGTGCAGGAGTGCTCAAAATCGAGGACACTCTACTCCACTTACACCCGAAATTTCTCATATCTATTCAGAAGCTACGACAGTAAAAAAGAAAGCTCCTTTTTGTGTTTAACCTAACCCTCTAACACCACTGTTCACTATTCATTTGTGAAAGCTCCTTTTTGAGTTTAACCTAACCTTGTAACCCTACAGGCAACACTGGTCAGCTCATTTGTAACAGCTCTTTTTGTATCAATTTTCCATTGATGTGACTTCTGAACGAGTACCTACCAGGTACCTAAAATGTTTCTAAAATGCTCTAAAAAGTCCTGAATTCTTTGCTTTTTCTGGAAAGCTGGAACACCCTGTA
>NW_007431002.1:0-465 GCF_000475195.1 Diaphorina citri
GCGAACACCCTAAAAGAAGTGGTGCACATTGCATAACTAAAAAAATATCAGGCGATCATGGGATTTTTCACTCGGAAAATTTTCTAGCTCTGTGAGAGTATTTTTGACAACGTGCGACGGCTAAGGCTGCGGTGACACTATTCCGAATTTTGAGTGCGAAAAATGATAGATAGGTACTATGTTTAGACATAGATAATATGTATGATAGATGGACAAATGATAAAGCGCGTTGAAAAATTTTGAGTGCGAAAAATGATAGATAGGTACTATGTTTAGACATAGATAATATGTATGATAGATGGACAAATGATAAAGCGCGTTGAATGCAGTCAAGTTCCCAAATCTATTGATGATTTTGATTTTAAAAGATGAGTGTTTCACCGCCGTTTTTTTTATTTCGTAGCGATGAAACAACTGCTACATTGGACGCTTGTGGTCTGTGTCGTAGCATGCCCATCCCGTAGT
>NW_007431003.1:0-465 GCF_000475195.1 Diaphorina citri
CTTCCATGTATAGGTGAAGTGTTCGTGTCGATAAGGTGCTGTGTCAGTGTTGCATTACTGTGATAACGTACCACTAATACCTATCCACAGTGGAAAGGATCTACATAACGGGTTGGGACTTACCTATGAATATGCTTATCTTTTTTCTCCTCCAAGTACAGAAAGTAGTGACCAGAGTGACAATATTAACTCTAACACCTTCGTCCCGTTGACTTTTTGGTAAGTACCTAGTCTTTAAAATTTTGCAAACTCCTTAACAATAATTAATTTAAGGATGGGAATCTCAGCCATCCATGATTGAGTTCGTACATCGCAAATACGTTCCCTTCTAATCTTCTAGAAAAAGAGGAGAGGTAGGTCCACCTCAAAAAAGACCTCAGACTAATTTAAAAGCAAGTTTGTCCATGAACGTTCAACTCGTAGGTTATAAAGGACTTGGGTTTATCGAATCGCCTAAAGCAATGG
>NW_007431004.1:0-465 GCF_000475195.1 Diaphorina citri
CATAAGGGGATCAGCTTGCCTGAAATTAAACATAAGGAGGATCAGCTTGCCTGAAATTAAACATAAGGGGATCAGCTTTCCTGAAATTAAACATAAGGGGGATCAGCTTGCCTGAAATTAAACATAAGGGGGATCAGCTTGCCTGAAATTAAACATAAGGTGATCAGCTTGCCTGAAATTAAACATAAGGGGATCAGCTTGCCTGAAATTAAACATAAAGGGGTCAGCCTAGTTAGCTCGGTGGGTACCGCGTGTCCATTGTAAGCGCGAGGTCGGAGATTCGCTTTCCGTTGGGGGGCGAATTTTATCCTGAACGGACAATGTTCGTTCTTGGATCGGCTGGCTTTCTCCTTCTCTCTTAACTTTCGTGACGATAAAACCTTCGCCGTTACAGTTCCCTCTATCAAACCTCTTGGAAAAAAAAAACTTAAAGAATTCACTGAAGTTATGTACGATCGTATTAGA
>NW_007431005.1:0-465 GCF_000475195.1 Diaphorina citri
AAGAAGAAGAAGAAGAAGAAGAAGAAGAAGAAGAAGAAGAAGAAGAAGAAGAAGAAGAAGAAGAAGAAGATGAAGATGGAGAAGAAGAAGAAGATGAAGGAGGAGGAGGATTAAGAGAAGAAGAAGTAGGAGGAGAGAAGACAGGAAATAAATAAAAAAAAAAATGTTACTAGAAGAGGGGCCCATTTTTAGGCCCTGAATATCTACTTACTGTTCTTCCCATACAAGATACCTGAGTCTATTCTATTCTATGCCATTATACATATTCTATTCTATTCTATTCTGAGAGACCCAATGACGTCAATCCGGCAGTGAACACAAGACAAGGGAACTAAACAAATTAAGTACTCCACTCTCAAGTCTAAAGCCGAGTACACACCGGAAACAGTCGCTTCGTAACAGTCGTGAAACAAATTCAATTTTGAGCAACTTTAAAGATAAAACCGAGTGCATTCTACAGTAATG
>NW_007431006.1:0-465 GCF_000475195.1 Diaphorina citri
TAACACCAATGTTCGGGAGGATAAAAGCTATATCAATAACTGTAACAATGTTGAGAAAGATTCCAGTAGCAATGTTAATAGAGGTAAAGACTATACCAATGGCTGTAACAATGTGGATAAAAGCAGCACTAATGAAACTAGTAACAACAATGGGATTAGTAACAGCAATGGAATTAGTAATAGTGGAATCTGTAACAACAATGGGACCAATAACAGCAATGAAACCAGTACTAGGAATGGAATCAGCAACAACAATAGAATCAGCAACAGCAATGGAAATAGTCATAATGGAATAAATAACAGCAATGGAAAAAGTCATAAAGGAATCAGTAGCAATGGGACCAGCAACAGCAATGGAATCACCAATGGCAACGGAATTAGCAACAGCAATGGAACCACTAACAGCAATGGAACGTCCAACCACCGAGACTACCTGAATACCAACTCCAAAGACTACCGTAGTTC
>NW_007431007.1:0-465 GCF_000475195.1 Diaphorina citri
AATTTTCTTTGTAAAAAAGATATGTTAAGTGTAAGTGGAGTCCAATGTGCGGTTGCATGTGTTGGACTCCACTGTAGAGAAAAAAGTCATATAAGTTATAATAATTTAAACATTACATAGGTAAACAGAAGATGGCTCGTTCACATTTTTTTCCCCCCCAAAATATCCTTATTTGTACCTACCTACAATACTGAATACTGTAACTGAATTTTTTTCACGCACCCTCTGGCAAGGTTAGGTAAATAAAGTTTAAAGAAAAATGCCAAATCATTGAAAAGAGAAGAAGAAAGAGAGAGAGAGAGAGAAGAGAGAGAGAATGAAAAGAAGAAAGATAGAGAAGCATTGTCAATTTCAACCCGTGTTTCATTTCATTGTTACTAAACACACGTTTCTGCCATTCTCTCTCTCTCCCTCTCCCTCTCTCTCTCTCTCTCTCTCTCTCTCTCTCTCTCTCTCTCTCTCTCT
>NW_007431008.1:0-465 GCF_000475195.1 Diaphorina citri
TTATATTTATTATTAAAATTTTGTTTTTCTCTTTCACAAACACACTTTAGGCATAGGCCGAATGGTAATAATTGGGTATTTATATTATTTCATATTTTTGGAATAATTTGGACCTAAATCATTTTGTAATGTACACATTTATTTATACCTACTTATAATTGGGTTAGTTCAATTTTACGTAAAATTAAATTACAGTAAATTACACATTAAAAGTACTCAAATGCCGGGAACAAAATTTTTAATGGAGAGATTTAGGTGGGGAGGCCCATTAGATTTTACAAATCTGTTACTAATGTTTACATTTTTTTTATTTATTTTTAAATAAATTGTAAACATTGTAAGTACACATTTTATTTATTTCCCTCCACTTTTCATTTTGATATGATCTTAGCAAGCAAAGGGTTATTTAATATGTTGGAAAGAAGTTACAACTTAGAACGTTGGGAAGTTTTGAATGCTTTTTGT
>NW_007431009.1:0-465 GCF_000475195.1 Diaphorina citri
TTAAACCTCTGCCTCGTGTATGCAATGTTTGGGAGATGAAATTTCATTGAGAAAATGTGAGTTATTCAATTGATCTAACCATAGAAATAAAATTTCGGCAGTAGGATTTGAACCTTCAAACCTCAAACCTGTAGGAGTGTAGGTACGAGTAATTGAAAATGTTTTACCACACCTAAAAACATTCCCAATTGCCGAAACTGAACAAAAAACTGCTCTTAAAATAATTACGTAAATTATTCACATTTCATTCCTTTCAACATAAGCCGACAGTCTTGTATGGCAGGACAAAAAGAGGAGGGGAAAAGCTAAAAAAAGCTTTCTTAATACCCTAGAAATATTTTGGTATCCTGATGCAAAAACCTCTCATATGAAATGCAAAAACATGAATGGAAAAAAGCTCAGAAAAATATCCAGATATGACAGCTGTTATGGAACTTAGTCGAGTCAAGGGTTTACTGTCACTGT
>NW_007431010.1:0-465 GCF_000475195.1 Diaphorina citri
GAGGCCGGAAAAAGCCAGCAGCCCGCGATTGTCGGTACTTTTAGGGCTGTTTGCCCCTACAGCTAAGCCTTAGAGTGGGCTTTTTATGTACGGAGTTAAGGAGTGATGTTACTTAACTTTAGTTTCCCCTGAGGAACAGGTGGATTTAGGGGGAGAATGAGGAGGAACTGTAGATTCAATATCCTATCACCACTAGCTAATTATTGTTTTCGATCTTCTCTTCGCAGGTTTTTCTCAACCTTGTGTTAGAGTTTATGCCAGAGACTGTATACAAAGTGGCCAAACACTACAGCAAATCCAAGCAAAACTTCCCTTGCTTCTATACTAAGCTGTATATCTACCAGTTGTTCCGTAGCTTAGCCTACATACATGTTCTAGGTAAGATGGAGGTTCTATATCTTGGAACGTTAATTCCCCCTCAATTGCGACTTTTAATTACGGAGATCTTATCGTCCCGCAGTACTG
>NW_007431011.1:0-465 GCF_000475195.1 Diaphorina citri
AGCGTGTTCCCCGTGTATTTCTTATGGGAGGACTAAAAAACGTCAATATCTCGGGAACGGTTTGGAATTTCGGGATTAATCGCGAACGGTTTGGAATTTCGGGATTTTCCGATTTTTCTCAGTACCTACAAAAAATAAGGAATCCAATGGTGAAAACCGCATCTTCCTAGCACATTTAGAAGTGGGTTAGAATTAGTATGAGTGAGTGAGTGAGTGAGTCAGTCAGTCAGTCAGTTACACAAGGGGCTGTATATATTTAGGATTAGATATTATTTTACCTACTTGTACAACTATTATAAAACTACAATGTTAAAAATATAAAGCCATTATTACAAATTACAAATTATTGTAATTATTATGATGTATCTCTACTTCATTATTCTTAATTGACTTGTTTTTATTTTAATTAATGTCTTCATGTTCTTTGAATCTCCGATTTGTCCAAGGTTGTGGGCATGTTTTTTT
>NW_007431012.1:0-465 GCF_000475195.1 Diaphorina citri
GTGGGCGAACGTCAAGAGCTTGAAGCTACGCCCGGCCTAGTAGTAATATTACGCGGTCAAACTTTCTTGACTTGGCGGCTCCTCCTTAACCTAAGTAACAATACATATTAAATTAACCCATAAGAACCGACGCCCACACTTGACCAAAACCCTTCTCTCTCTTTTTCGCTAATATTTCAGTCGCTCCATATCAAAGTGCATCGGGGATGTGTCTATTAGTTAGAAAACAAAATTTCCTACTAATTTCATTATTATTTGACATATTTACTCAGTACCGGTCCGGAGTTAAAAGCGATTAAATTTCAGCAAGATCCAACGAAGGAAAAAAAGTTCGGCTCTTATGGGTTAACAGTGTTAAGATAACCCGGCCTATAATGAAAACGAATAAATATCCTAATCTACTAACTAGAGCACATGAGTGATGGGGTAAAAAAAAAAAAAAAAAAAAAACAAAAAACCATAAAA
>NW_007431013.1:0-465 GCF_000475195.1 Diaphorina citri
CCAATGTTCTCCATCACGCGCTTCGACCGGTCCTTGAACTCTTCGATCTTGTTCTGGAACCGGAACTTCTTCTCCTGTTGGGGAGAAACATGGAATAGGAAAGAATAATAGACAATAATAGGGTGAGGTTGAGTGGGACAGAATGTTCGCAATTGCCGATGAAATGTGGGCACCTTTTGCTTCCCAAACGTTGGGATTTGCACTTTCGCCACAAATGAACACATTATTGTTCATACTTTCTCCCTCACTTACATAATTATAATTTTCAGTCACAAAACATACTGTCCACATTTTTTCCCTAAATAACAAATTAATTCAAGTATTTTGGCCCTAAAAAACAAATTAATTTCCATATTTTTTGCCCTTAAATAGATACTAAATTTGTTTCCATATTTTGCAAAAAAAAAAAAAAAATCAATTACCTATTTTCCATATTTTGCCCCCTAAATAACAAATTAATTTAAG
>NW_007431014.1:0-465 GCF_000475195.1 Diaphorina citri
GAAAGTGTGTGGCATATTGCATACTCGTCTTGTTGTGCGGCGTTCATACAAATTGATGAATTCTTTAACTGGATTGTTATTAACTTTCAATCCAAGTGATTTAATTTGTTAAAATGAAATATACGTTATCGTCCAAACCTCCCATATCCATATTTATAGCTCTTATCTTAATTTAAACTGAAATTACCCAAAAGATGGTAAAGCACAGAAAAGGGCAGAAGAAAAACATGTTGATAAGATAAATGGTAGATTTCAAAATGCCATTTCGTCATACTTGAAGCACAAAAATGTCACTACTTTTATGGTTCCAAGAAACTTTGGGTTTCGCTATACCTAACTTAAGACTGGGGGAAAAAACGAGAAAATCCTTATCTCCACTAATTTTTTGAAAGTGTGTGGCATATTGCATACTCGTCTTGTTGTGCGGCGTTCATACAAATTGATGAATTCTTTAACTGGATTGTT
>NW_007431015.1:0-465 GCF_000475195.1 Diaphorina citri
CTATTGTATTCGCTTCGGTATCGTCTGTCTGTCTGTCACTCTGTCTGTTCCCATAGAAGGACTTATCCAAACCTGGTCGACCTAGATATATCAAATTAATTTTCTTTAACCACGATCGAATAAACTACGGGCTAACAAATTCCCGGAGGGACGGACCCAGCTTGTTTTTTACCAAAAAATTTAATACATAAAGAAAATTTTATCAACGGGGACGTCTTATCGTTCCGAAATGGAAGAGAGAAAGAGGACAAGAGAGGAGAGAAACGAACCTTATCTCTTTAGGATCAAGTTCGCCCCACACGGATATTGGAGCTGCTATCTACTGCTTACAAGGCAGCCCTGCTACCCTCCAAGATAACTAGGCTGATTAGGTTCCCTAGAGCTCCTTTATTATCTTCTCGCCTTCGTAATTAATCACTTAATCAGCCCATCATTTAAGAGTAATGTTTACTTTATAACAAACCG
>NW_007431016.1:0-465 GCF_000475195.1 Diaphorina citri
AACTGTTAGGGGTACCATAGTAATTACTCAGTTGTCCTCACAAGGCCGGCTTATACCCTAAAATCCAAGAGCCGAAGGAAACATCGACTTTGTCGTGAATTGAACCCTGATATGAGCCCATGGCCTGTTAACCTTAACACTAAGATGGTCGGACAACCTTTTGAAGAATATTTACTTATACCACTTTTTCCCATTGTTTTCATATTTCAGCCAGCAAAACTCCGATATGGCCAGTTGCAGCGTCTGCCTGGAAGAGATACCTACTACTCCACTACCCCACGAACATACTTACCCACTTCATATGTAGACATCTAGACTCTGGAGGCCAATCTGAACTGAACAATGTTATTGATATGAATATGTACCTACATAATATGTAGATTGTAGACAACACTCGCATAGTTCCTTTCTCCCAGTACAACCTAAAAAATTAATAGCTAATGACTGTAATGAGGTTCAAAAAAA
>NW_007431017.1:0-465 GCF_000475195.1 Diaphorina citri
CAGTACTGTCACACAGTGAGCTCTTCCACCCAACCAAAGATAGGATAGTAAAAAGGGGAAAAATGAAATTCGGTAGAAATGATCTGAAGAGAATCTTCCCATTTAATTTTGTCGATCCAACCTTTGAACTTAGAAGACTCCGTAGGGGTCTCTTGAAATTCTTTGTTCAGCATCAGCTCGAGCACGGTTTGTCATGAATTCATGATAAATTTTAAAGACATTTTTATAATGGCAGGATTCTCCTGAAGGACCTCCTCTTCCACCCAACCTCCTTTTTCTGTTTTGGTACCCTGAAGAGGACGAAAAACAAAGGAAACAAAATAGAAAGAAGAGAAAATTGATAAGGAATCATAGGGGTTGCCAGTAGGAAGAAAATGAGAAAGAAAATACAAAGTGAAATGAAAAGAAGGAGAAAGAGGAGAAAGAGATCGAGGAGGGAAATGAAGACAAAGCGAAAGAGGGAAA
>NW_007431018.1:0-465 GCF_000475195.1 Diaphorina citri
TTTATAGGTAGAAAATAAAATGGTAATTATTTGCTGAGAGACCTAATCACAAAAGATCAAATCAGGTCCCCAGTGACACAGAGCTAACAACTTTGAATGGAACATCAGTGTCATCAGTTCTACCATCAGTTGACAATGTTGACATTAGATAAGGAATTGACAATTGGTTTGCCTTCAGTTTTCAGTAGCAAAGCATCTATAGTGTGTACCCATACTTTTGTAGCAGGTACCTACACAACTGTTTGTAAGTATAATGGAACAACCTGTTCTAAGCTGACAGTCTAAATAAAGCGCTACTTATACCTACTGTCTCGTACTTTGGGAGAAAGGAACCTATAATGTATATGTCTACCTAGCATCTTCATTCTTCAGTTCACATTAGTTCTTGATAAGGAATTGACAATTGGCTTGCCTTCAGCAGCATGTTCTTGGTTTTGCCCACAGGGTGCCAACAGACTAACGCGT
>NW_007431019.1:0-465 GCF_000475195.1 Diaphorina citri
TAATAATCCAAAACACCATTTTTACTTTCCTTATCCTATAGGAAGGAAAGTAATGTAATCGGATCAAAATAAAAAAAAACAGATTTTAGTGTCAAAACACGTTTTGAGGTCCCTAGAGCCTAAATCCAAAGTTTCAGCCATTGGTCCGTGTGTGTGTCTGTCTGTAAACAAAATATCTCGAGAACGGTAAGAGCTAGCGACTTGAAATTTGGTATGTAGTTGTCAAATGTGACAAGGATGCGACACGAAACTTTTGGTTAAGGTCGGTGCTTTAATTGGCGGCATTTTACCGCTTTTTGGCGGTTTTCGGTCTAGTACAATATCTCGGAAACGGTATTAGCTAGAGACTTGAAATTTGGTATGTAGTTGACAAATGTGACACGGATGCAACAGAAAACATTTAGTTGAGATAGGTGCTGCGGTTTGCGGCATTTTGACCGCTTTTGGACGGATTTCGACCGTTTT
>NW_007431020.1:0-465 GCF_000475195.1 Diaphorina citri
GAGGTGAAAATTTATTTCCAATTATTTAAAACACCTTTTTCTTTCCAAATCTAGCAACCCCACCTCCAGGAGAATTATATTGGGAATTTATCAAATTATTTGGTAATTCTTTGATAGCAATATTCCACGGACGTGACTTCTGCACAAGTACCTCTTATTTTTATGTAGGTACTTGGTGAAATAGAAATAGTAATGGAAAAACAGTTCTACTTAAGTTGTAACCACCAAGTTATGTAAATGGTGGGAATCAATCTTCTCCCCCTCCCAATAACACCAAAGGAAGGAGGGGGGGGGTCCTTGAAATTTTATTTGTGGGATAGGAAGTTTCAAGGACTTTCGTTGTAGGTATTATCCAAAGTTTGTCTGACCCTGAATTGGAAGTTGAGTTCAACACAGTTCAATGAACATAACCAACTGGAAACTTGAGATTGGTTTGAAACCAGAGACAGACCAGACAGTGAAAAA
>NW_007431021.1:0-465 GCF_000475195.1 Diaphorina citri
CCGAACTCTAATATTCAGGAAGTTCGGCACCTAAATCGGGGCACCTAAATGAGAGTTCTTCCACCCTAAGGGTCATTTATGAACAAAATACCGGCTCTCAATCTGCACTGAAGCATCAATGTCAAATTGGGCATTGACAAAGTTGGTGTTAAGGAAGAAACAGACTACTATCACGTCACGTGACGTACCGTGATGGTAGTGTGGCTGTCCTGAACGAAATTATCTACAATATTATAAACTTTGAACTACTTCTTTCAGACTCCCCATGACTTCACGTGACGTGATGGTAGTGTGTTTCTAACTTTAGTCTGACGAGAGAGATACGTAACGTGATGGTAGTGTGGCTGTCCTGAACGAAATTACCTACAATATTATGGGAAAACTTTAAACTACTTCTTTCAGACTCCCCATGACTTCACGTGACGTGATGGTAGTGTGTTTCTAACTTTAGTCTGACGAGAGAGA
>NW_007431022.1:0-465 GCF_000475195.1 Diaphorina citri
ACTATACAAATTTGTTTTTATTACTATCATACCTACTTACTTGATTTTTTACAAGGATTATTTCGAATTCTTACAATAATTTTAGCCCGAAAATTGCTTTTTTATAACAGGTGTTCTAATTTTGTGAAAATAATATAAACCTATGGTCACACTCAGAGAGTAAAATATGACAATTTTAACCTTTTATTCGTAGATTAACAATCTGATTGATTGACTTCAAATGTCTAGCCAACCGGATTGCTTCATCCTTCAAAGTTAATCACAGTTTAATCTCCGAGTGTGGCCGCGGTATTAAACCTTTTTTCTCTTCCCTTTGATGGCCGGATCCACAAAGTGAACTTAAACTCCGTTAAATTCCAAGATTAAGCAATTTAGGTTATTATTATTATTATTTTTTTTTAATAACCCAATCAAATTGTTTAATCCGAGAGTTTAACTTAAATGGAGTTTAAACTCACTTTGTGA
>NW_007431023.1:0-465 GCF_000475195.1 Diaphorina citri
TTTTTCAGCCCCACTTCTAAGCTGAGTGAGGTTGATGTGAAGAGGTGGGTAACTTTGGGCCGGACGAAGGATTAACGAAAGGGCGAAAAATTGAAACCCCCGTCACAAAAACCTAACCAGACATACACTGACGTTGAAACTTCTCAAAGAAAGTCGTGACTTTGCCCCAAAATAAATACTCATTATTATTACACAATTGGATCAAACTTTATTTACAGATGGTAACAAAACAAAATGTATCTACATATAAATACAAAATAAAGTTTGATTAAGGGTGGGGTTAATGCCTATGGCATTCTCTACCACCCCACCCTTGATGTACTCATCTCATCCTTATCCTTAAAGGGAATTTAGAGAAAAATGGACTACTTTGCCTCACCTCTTTGGAAGGAGAACTGGAAATGTCTGGAAAACAGTAGAACGTGATAGCGTCCAACTTTGTACTCGGATTTCTCCTGAATTTCA
>NW_007431024.1:0-465 GCF_000475195.1 Diaphorina citri
ACAAGTACATAGTACACGGTCTAATCTAAAGAAAGCTACAATCTACATGCTATCTGAAGCAAAGATAAGCATGTACTTTGTACTTAGGTATTAATAACAGTCATACAAGCAGTAATCATGTATTGTTCTAAAATGTGCAAAAGATAAAATTCCTTGCAACATTGCATGGTGTGGGATCAATGACAACCTTTCCATAGATCCAAATGAACTATTTTAGGATCCAAGCTGTCGGCTATAACTTTCCAACTTTATGAAGACAAAAATTCCATAATGATTAATGCAACGAAAAACTTTTTCCACTTCACAGGTGTTTGTTTTGTTGTGTCGACGTCGTTCCAAATGTCATAGGTAGCTAACTACAAAATATACACCTAATAGAGACATACGAGTATTTACTTATTGTATGGGTACTTATTTAAATTTGACTTTGAAGGAATCATTATTATTTTCTTGAAATGCAAAATT
>NW_007431025.1:0-256 GCF_000475195.1 Diaphorina citri
TTGCGGGCGAACCGCTCATTTTTCGAGACCCAGCCTGCGGAAACTTTTGATCCGCATAAGTTATTGAAAAGCTCTGCAAAATTTGAGCTCCCTCAGTCTAAAAGCTATAGTCGTGAGAACCGCGAACTGCTTTGAGCTTCCCCTTCCTCCTGGTTTTATTTTACAACGTCCAATTTTCAACTCTTATTAGCCTATATTCAATTTTAACCCCACTTGGTCAGATTTCAATGTTTAAACCTTGCTCATTCTCATTTTT
>NW_007431026.1:0-465 GCF_000475195.1 Diaphorina citri
TTATGTTCGCGGATTTCGCGATTATGTTCGCGGATTTGGCGATTATGTTCGCGGATTACGCGATTATGTTCGCGGATTACGCGATTATGTTCGCGGATTTGGCGATTTTGTTCGCGGATTTCGCGATTATGTTCGCGGATTTGGCGATTTTGTTCGCGGATTTCGCGATTTTGTTCGCGGATTTCGGCGATTTTGTTCGCGATTTCTCGATTATGTTCGCGGATTTCGCGATTATGTTCGCGGATTTCGCGATTTTGTTCGCGGATTTGGCGATTATGTTCGCGGATTTGGCGAATGTTCGCGCGTGATTATGTTCGCGGATTTCGCGATTATGTTCGCGGATTTCGCGATTATGTTCGCGGATTTCGCGATTATGTTCGCGGATTTCGCGGATTTCGCGATTTTGTTCGCGGATTTCGCGATTATGTTCGCGGATTTGGCGATTATGTTCGCGGATTTGGCGAT
>NW_007431027.1:0-465 GCF_000475195.1 Diaphorina citri
GATAAAGAGGGAAGGGAAGGAAGGAGGGAGGGAGAGAGGGAGGGAGGGAGAGAGAGGGAGAAGGGAATCAACAGGACCAGAGGAAAGACAGAGGTAACAAAGAGGTAGAGATTTTTGTTGTTTGTTGTCGTAGAATGGGAGGAGAAGGAAGAATAAAAGGGGGAGAAGAAGAGTAAATTAAATAGAATGTGGAGAAGAGACCGTTTAGTTAAGAAGGAAGAGGTGGAAGAGAAGGATGGATAGAGAGAAAGATAACCAAGAAAAGGAGAAGAGGTTTAGTTTAATAGAAAGAGGTTGGTTTAGTGGTTAACGCGGAGAAGAGAAAGAAAGACAATAAGAAGTAGAAGGAACAAATGGACAGAAGAAGTAGAAGGAACAAATGGACATAAGAAGTAGAAGGAACAAAGGGACAGAAGAAGTAGAAGGAACAAATGGACAGAAGAAGTAGAAGGAACAAATGGACAG
>NW_007431028.1:0-465 GCF_000475195.1 Diaphorina citri
GATTGGGAAAGGAAAAGTGTGAGAGAGAGAGAGAGAGAGAGATGCTAACCTACGGACCTTTCATTAAGAATGTTAGAGGATTTCGAAAACCGATAAATACCGATATACTACATATTTCTGAACGACATAATATTATTGTATTGTAAGATGTAAGTTAGGTGCATATTAAATAACTATTTCTGATTTTATTAGCGTTTAAAAATGATCTTCAAATATCCACCACGCGCATTGTTGCTTAACTTCAGTGATCCCTTGAAACCTGATATCACCAAGTTTTAAAGTAGAGGTGTATTTTACGTTCGGAAAACTTTCGGAAACGGAAACGGTTTACCTTTCGAAATTGAAATGGCGCCTGTACTAGAATAGAATAGAATAGAATATACCTTGTCCTGCTGGGATAGGACTGAAAAGTCCCTTTTCCCCCGCAGTCTAACCAAGGTCTTATGTATTTGATACATTATGGGG
>NW_007431029.1:0-465 GCF_000475195.1 Diaphorina citri
GACACATCAAAGAAGCACAAGACGGTGTTGTACCCACAAGCGATCAATTGAAGTTGATGCCCAACAATGGACCTTTATCTGAAACTAATCAAGGACAAAATAAAACAGGAAAACGATTGTGCAAATGTTTCCAACCAAAGATGTTAGGACAATAGAAATCATCGATAGTCATGCAGAGAGGGGTGTTCAAAGAGCCGACCACGCACCTCATGTGTCAATTAACAAGGGTTCAAGAAGTCACAATAAGTTATCTTTTAATATTGGGGACTATAAGTCGAACCCTCCCTATAGCCAAGAAGGAATGAAAAGTATTCTATTTTCTAGGTGTGATGAAAGAAGATGAGAAAAAGGATATATACAAATAATGATGAAGACTTGATAACATTAAAATCTGAACCCAAAGGTTATTTTTCTAAACTGATTTTCAATCTTAAGTTTTGCGCCCATCTAATACGCTCCGGATAA
>NW_007431030.1:0-465 GCF_000475195.1 Diaphorina citri
TATTCTTTCTTACGCAATTTCCCCACTATAACCAAGGAAGGTTTCTCACTAATCTTTTCATATTGTTTTGTTCTAAAAATCTTTTCTTATTGTTATGTTCACCACTGTATAATTGACTACATGCCACATGTATAGGGTGGTTTGACATTGTGAAGATGCGAAATCTTATGATGTGATGAGCTGGAACCATAGGAAGACGAAACTTTCGACGGAAGTTCTCAGCGTCGCGATAGGTGTCTCTATTCTTCTGCCATACAAGTTCAACATATGAAGTATATAAATAAAAGTTTCCGTGAGAACATGGAACGTAAGGCCTGCCGCACATTGGAGTAGCGTGATTCCACTTGAAATTTCCACGCGACTTCGAGCTACTAAGATTATCGCGTCTTCGCTCCAACGTAACATTGGAGTTACGTTTGTAGCTACATAGGGTAAGTGTACCATTTATTCGCCCACCTAAAAAAC
>NW_007431031.1:0-465 GCF_000475195.1 Diaphorina citri
CCCAACGGTGCTGAGTACCCCTCCACCACCCCAACAACAATCCTACGCTCCAGCTCCCACCCACTATGCGCCCAACCCTCAGTACTCTACCCTACCCTCACAGGTAAGTTATGATACCACCCCAGTACACCTCCCCCAACCCAACAACAATCCTACGCTCCAGCTCCCACCCACTATGCACCCAACCCCCAGTACTCTACCCTACCCTCACAGGTAAGTTATAAGCTAAGAGAAACCACCCCGAATTCCTTGTAAAACAGAGCTTTTTCACAACTTTAGAGGATATACTTTCACAGCATTACTAAGTGCTATCGATTTTACACTGTTAATGCCGCCACTCGTCGCTACTCGATTGAAGTAGCTACTGACATGTCTTCGTTTAAAAACATCATGACCTTACCTCAAATAGTATGTCTTTATAGCATTAAAAAAAAAAAAAAAAAAAAAAAAAAAAAAAAAAAAAAA
>NW_007431032.1:0-465 GCF_000475195.1 Diaphorina citri
TAACAACGTGGACTCGGTAACTATTAGCGGGCCGCCAGCCGCTATCGACAAGTTCGTGGCCGAGTTGAGTGCCGAGGGCGTGTTCGCCAAGAAGGTGGCGTCGTCAGGTGAGTGCACCCTGTATTCGTTCTCCTTAGACGGGGCCCACCCTGTAAATCAGTGCTTCTCAAACTGTGTGCCGATCTGCTCTTGGCCTTCTAATATGTTGTACCATTCTGTGCGCAGCGGTGTACCATACCATAGCTTAAAAAAATTGTCATTCTGGGAGTATAAGTAGGGTGTGTTCTATTCTACATACATACATACATAACCATTATCGTTCTATCCTATAAGACAGGTCGATGAACAAAGCCCCTCCTCCCTGTGTTCTATTCTCTTCTATTATAATAGAGAATAAGATGTGATGTTGTAATTATTATTCAGAGAATAAGATGTGATGTTGTAATTATTATTCAGAGAATAAGA
>NW_007431033.1:0-465 GCF_000475195.1 Diaphorina citri
GAGAGAGAGAGAGACTTGTTTTATTTCAAACAAAAGTAATTAAAACCAAAAAGTCGAAAATTGCGTCTGAAAAGCGAGAGATACTTGAGTTACGACCAGTTTTCACTGTGTGTTAAGTAGGGATCAGGTTATTTACTGTGACTTGGTTTTTATACAACACCTCAGATGGCTATAACTCCTTACCTAGTTTTTTTAACACCCAATATACTTGCTAGCTTTACGGCAGCTAAGGAGCTACTTGACTAAGTAGTTTTATTTTGCTCCCTAACTCCCTGTACCTACTACTATGTTTGTGTTACACAGAGTGCAAAGAAAGGGAACTTCTAGAGTAAGGCGGAAAACAAATAGAAAGTACACTAAATCTCTCGTTTCAAGATGTGAAGGCAGACTTATTACTCTGTTTATCCGGCTAAGAATAGTCCCTTGATCCCCCCAAACTGACCCAAGGTCAAACTGCCAATCTGC
>NW_007431034.1:0-465 GCF_000475195.1 Diaphorina citri
TAACCAGCACTAGTTGCTTCTTTAACATTTGCACTTTGCAAAGTCCCGTGGGCGGCGCTCTTGAACGCAAGAGATACTTATCATCTAGAACCCAGAGTACAGAACACATAGAACCTACCTGATGCAGAACATATAGAACCTACCTGATGATGATGAGAACCCATTGCATGCTGTAAAACCTGTAGCACGCGTCTTCAGACGTCGTGACTCACACTTTGGTCTTCTACTTCTTGTGAGTCTGAGAGACTACTCACACTTTGGTCTTCTACTTCTTGTGAGTCTGAGAGACTAGGAGGCAAGGTCCATGTAGACTTTATGCCCAGGATCCGAGATCTGATGAATAATTAAAAAAACCAACTCTCAACACGGTGATTTCCCTAAGGACCCGTTTACACGGTCTGACGGGTTTGCGTTACCTGTTGCCTGTAGAGCACACGCAGGCTGCGTTTTGCCAAAATCAACAAA
>NW_007431035.1:0-465 GCF_000475195.1 Diaphorina citri
TGATGATTCGATTCAGTTGAGGCTAAAAAAAAAAATCAAGAGGATGCAAACCAAAATATTTCAATTGCGACATGACTACAGGTAATATCGCACATCTAAGTAATTGAATAACGTAACTATATGTATTCTTTAAAACAGTGCAACTTAAGACCAAGTTTGGTTTTTCCATTACGTTGTGCGATATGACCGATCCTAATATCCTATACGTACTAACAAAGGCCTAAAAAAAGAAAAAAAAAATCATTTGTTTCAACCTCGCCTCGTAAGGTTTGTTCAAGTTGGTATTGTGGGTAATTTTGATAGGTACCTATCTTTTCTATTATCTGAGACGGGCGATCTTTTTGTTTTAGGAGCAGTAGACACGAGAGAAATAATCATTTTAGTACCTACTTACCGTGAGTGATTCGGCATAGGCTTTGAACACTTTCGGATCTTTTGAGGCCAGACTTTCATGCACCTCAGTGG
>NW_007431036.1:0-465 GCF_000475195.1 Diaphorina citri
AGCATTCTTTATCTTACGAGTTCTCCCATCTGTGAATATTTGAATAAAGAAATAAAAAAATAATAAAAATTCAAATCGCAAGAAAGGAAGAAAAAGGAAATGAGGAAAGTAAAAAAGGAACACTTAACCCATGAGAGCCGAGGCCTACATTCACACCAAACTTGACCAAACCCTTCTTTCTTTTTCGCTAATATCTCAGCCGCTCTACATTAGAGTCTATGGGGGATTTGTCTATTAGTTAGAAAACAAAATTTCCTACTATTTTCACTATTATTTGACACATTTACTCCGTACCGGTCCGGAGTTAGGAGCGGTTAAATTTCAGCAAGATCCAACAAAAATAAAAAAAAGTTCGGCTCTTAAGGGTTAACTAAAAGAAACCCAAAACCAAAATATCCCCCATTTACTCGGTTTATATCCTGCATTGAGCCTCAGGTATCCTGTACCTACGTTCTTCCCAGAAAT
>NW_007431037.1:0-465 GCF_000475195.1 Diaphorina citri
CTCTCTCTCTCTCTTTCTTTTTCTTCCTACTAGCTTTCTATTACTTATCTACTTACATTCTACTTATATCTACTTGTACATATTTGAGTTACTTCGATATTTCCTTGACCACTGCCTCCCATAATTGTCTATCTCTTGCTATGGATTGCCATTCTGGGCCAACATTCTTCTTCATCTCATCGTACCATCTGATCTTCTTTCTGCCTCTTGTCCTCTTGTGTGACCTGGGAATCCATTCTGTTAACTTTTTTGCCCATCTCTCATTCCCCATTCTCGCCACATGTCCAGCCCATCTCCATTTCAACTTTGTTGCTTCCTTGCTCAAATCCTCCATTCTCATTATGTCGTTTATTCTTCTGTTACTTATTTTGTCGTATTTTCTTATGTTCAATATGCTTCTGAACATTTGATATTGTGTCACATCTAGTCTTTTTAGTTGTTTTTTCGTTAATGCCCAGGTCTGAC
>NW_007431038.1:0-465 GCF_000475195.1 Diaphorina citri
AAACGGTTAGAGATATTGTAAATGTTACAACAGAACACCCAAATAAGCACCATTCAATAGGATAAGGAAAGTCGTGTGGTGTTCACACCAGATATTTTTTTTTATTACTTTTTATTTTTTACATAATTAAGTTCATACTTCATGTTCATGATAAAAAAGAAATCCATTAAATAAACCTGAACGCAAGTAGGTACACAATTAAATTAGAAATATATGTAGGTAGGTATGTATATTCTTTGCTTAGTTTTTTGTTTTTAATTCCCAGGATGTAGGTTTAATATTTTTAACGAATATACTCGTGGTTGGAGATCCTGTACAAACGGGAACAATACGATTCGTCTCAAATTACTTGAGTGAACCTTTTTCATAACCTTATTCGTCGCAAAGAAAAAAAAGTAGGTATCAAATAATAATATCCAGAGGAAGGAACAGAATAGGAATAGAAATAGAAGATAGTGCTATCAT
>NW_007431039.1:0-465 GCF_000475195.1 Diaphorina citri
ATATGTGGAATCATATCTTCCCTACTGACATTAGTAGCTTTTAAATGTCTACTGAAATCATTGTTCTGTTTGAACAGATACTGACTTAGACTAGAACTGTTAATGTTTGCGTACACTTGTCTATCGTTGGGATGTGTGATATCTTTTGGTAGTCTCGCTAGTGTTTTGTTATTAGGAAAGGGTTCGTCTTTTACTATCACATCATCTATGTGATCTTTTCCATCATTATTGTGGATTGTGTCACTGTTGTGGTTGTTGTCTTGAAGTTCAGTGAATTCTTCATCAGATAAAGCTGTTGGTTTGTCAGGTGTGTTTTCCAGTTCAGGTTCACTGTCTTCATTATAGGAGTGACTATTTTCATCATGATCTTCAGGAGATGCTACTCTGGGTGATGATGGATGGTCTGAAAAATAGAAAAAATATTTATTATTATTTTACTTTCTATTTTCGTTTTGATTCAATGAA
>NW_007431040.1:0-465 GCF_000475195.1 Diaphorina citri
GTACAGTATTACTGACAATGAATTACTTATCTCCCTTGTATCAGGTGATGGAAGTTTATTCTCCATGTTATGAGGTAAGATTTTATTTCATTTTTTCCTCAATATCTGTATACTGTGTGTACACAAACTTTTTGCTTATTATTTGGTGATACCTAGTGTTAATCTATTAAAGTGATGTGACCTGCCAAAGTTTATTCCTCAAGATGGTCTTGGGTCAGGATGGTCCTCTATGTCCAATATGTAAGCTGACGTTCTATGGACGCCAAAACCGCATCCTATGCGTAATCTGTAAGTTGTATGTTCATTGCAAATGTGCTGGTATCTCTACCACTGAGGAATATAATTCTGCAGCCCCTACTTTCAAGTGTAGGGTGTGTTCTGGTTCTGATAATCTTTCGGATGGAAATAGCCATTCTTCAAAATCTGGGGTGACTGGGAACAATGCCGACCCCCCTACTACTACTA
>NW_007431041.1:0-465 GCF_000475195.1 Diaphorina citri
AGGTGTTGTGGTTCTAGAGATAGAGCGATCAGTGTGTGAAATGTGAATGGATCTCGTTCTTATAATATAAGAAGATAAGTACTTACCTACCTATAGACTATAGATGACAAACTTGAAATTGGTTTGATATGACCACCCTATAAGTAATCTTACACACCATAGTATAGAACTATCATTATCATATCACTTCTGTTATCAGGTCAAGTTCATTGTGACATTTACATACTTACATTATATTTACTGAGTACCTAATTGGAGTAAAAAAGTATTGTAGATTGTAGGTATCTATTTATTTAATTTTTTTCCTTCATTTTTCTCCAATAACTCTTAACACAAGTTGATCTGATTTTTTGGTGAAATTTAAGACACATCAGGCACAAAAGTACTTACTTAAGGGGATTTTGCTGATTAGGTTCAGGATGATTTTGGGCTTCATTCAGTAGTAGGTACATAATTATGTTCACT
>NW_007431042.1:0-465 GCF_000475195.1 Diaphorina citri
CAATCTAATATTTAGATGCGCCCTTTCCCTACTCAGAACTGAAGATGGGTAAAAGTAGATATCTATTAATTTTATTTTTGTTGAATAGTATGTTTGCCATTGATTGAAATGAAAGGTCTGGACGGATGATTGAAAGAAGCACCTTCGGAATTAATTTCTTATTGAAGAAAGAAATAAAGGTATACCTACTTGCATACAGATTTTCGTCATGCCAAAGGCTTTGATAGAATGACTCTAAAAATACACAGAATTTCATTTTGTGCATTTTTAATCCATTTTATGGTAGTTATGAATATTTATTATGTAAATGCAATTTCTTTGTGTTATTATGTCACAACTTTGGTGCTCACTGCAGCATTGTAGGATTTTTCCCAATAAGTATCTCAATCAATAATCCTAACAACCAATGTTTACCTACCATGCTAGCACCGGTCGCTATGCGCATTTACATGTCATAGCTACTCA
>NW_007431043.1:0-465 GCF_000475195.1 Diaphorina citri
TAGGTACTGATTTTCTCTAATCACGATCGAATAAACTACGGACTAAAAAATTCCCGGAGGGACGGACCCAGCTTGTTAAACTGTGAATAGAGAGGAATGAAGAAGAAGACGAAGAAAAACGAAAAGAAGAAGAAGAAGAGGAAGAAGAAGAAGAAGAAGAAGAAGAAGAAGAAGAAGAAGAAGAAGTAGAAGTAGAGAGGAATGAAGATCCTAGAAGAAGCTGATCCTTCTTCTCCTCCTCCTGCTCCTTCTTCGTCTTCATCTTCCAAAAATGAATTGGAGACGAAATAAGTGTGAACTTCAATCTCAATAACAAACCAAAGACCCAAACCAAGCATAGATCCAAAGCCAACTTGTATGTACGTACACACACAGGTACCTATAAATGGTACCGAGGATTTTAGCCATTATTATTATTTTATCTCATATACTCGTATTTTTTTCGTTCGCGTACCAACTGTTTGG
>NW_007431044.1:0-465 GCF_000475195.1 Diaphorina citri
TCTTCCTTCTCTCTTCGATTTCGGGACGATAAGACCATAGCAGTTACAGTTCCCTCTGTCAAAACCTCTTTAAAAAAAGTTCTAGAAAACATAATATGAAAAGTTACGTAAAGGTTTTTCCCGTTTTCTTTCCGGGGAAAAAGATTGTTATGCAAGATCAAAACAATATTAGGAACTTCCGCGTGCTGCTATTTTACGATCATTAGGCGTAAAGTGTGATCAATCAACGACTGAGCAGCTGCTATTGCACGTTGAATGCACTATAGATATAGGTAGGTATTGGACTAGATAGTCAGCTCCCATGGTGAGCTGCTGCTATTGCACGTTGAATGCACCAGAGATATCGGTAGGTATTGGACTAGATAGTCAGCTCCTATGGCGTAGTGCTCACTGCGCTCGCCTTGCACGCGGGAGACCCGGGTTCGATTCCTGGCGGGGTCAAGAAATTTGTATCATGCAAATGAT
>NW_007431045.1:0-465 GCF_000475195.1 Diaphorina citri
ATCAGTAACTAGCACCTTGAACATGGCATAGTAACATATCAGAATATATCAGAGATCAAGAAGTAACTGTTGCTCTTGATAAAAGACTCTGCTGAGGTCTTCTCTTCCCTTTCGGGACGATAAGACCTCAGCAGTTACAGTTCCCTGTATCAAACATCCCCAAGAAAAAGATACTTATCGGCAATCGTTCGTCTAAACATCTTCATTTCTTTCAAGAACTCTATAAAATTTGATGAACTGTGAACCATCATGACATGAACCATCACATCAGTACATCAAAACAAGTAACACAAGAAAGTACATCAAAAACCATCACAGTACATCAACCATCCATCATACAGGACATGAAACAACACAGTACCTACCTACATCAACACAAGATTGAAGTCTTGTCAAGCCATGTCGTATTAGGCCGGCCACTCACTATCAGGTTTGCCTGTCAGGTCTACCTGGTAGGACGGCCTT
>NW_007431046.1:0-465 GCF_000475195.1 Diaphorina citri
CTAAATAGCACTCGGTGACATTTGTTGTAAAGTTCACGAATTTCTGCCTCTGACTGGGAGAGTGTGAACATTTGAACTTTCGTCTACGCCATTTCCATTTACCACGCTGTCATATAACTATGATTTTTTGTTCGATTTATTCAAGTGTGCCTTATTATGATACTAACTTAATATGATGGATCTTGGCATAGGATACTGGGGCAGATTTCTGTCTGAACTTTAGCAATGTCAGGCCCTTGTCCGTTGTCCAGAGGTCATGGACTAAACGGGCTGGAGACAATGCTCTCATGGACATGTCAATGGGTTGGGACTGGGCCTGGCCTTTTGGAAAATTTTACGCCGATGCCGTCTGCTATCACACTGTAAGGTGAGATAGGTCTCATGGTGCTCTTTAGGAAAAGGTCGCCAAAGTCAACAGCTTGGAAAAAACAATGCCGAGTGATGACAATATGTTTTTCGTACAAC
>NW_007431047.1:0-465 GCF_000475195.1 Diaphorina citri
AAGCTCGGCCTAACCCAAAACTTGTGTTACATATAACCTGTGGAGAGATTAGGGTGTCCCAAAAAGAAATTCCTATTATTTTGATAGCAAGTAATACCTATGTGAAATAAACAAGATCGTATGAAAACAAATAAATAATTAACCTGAAGTCCAATCAAAATGAAACCTATTTTATTCCGCAGTCTAGGAGTCATCACATTATACTACTATGCACTTGCAATCTACCTACTTCACAGGAATAAGGACGTAAAACCAGGAATAAAATGAGTGAGGAATGATAGGATTCACCTCTATATACATGGCATAGGTATTTGACGATTTTTACATTTTTTTCTGCAGTATCTACCTATTTCGGATTAGTATCTAAATTGTAACAATACCATTATGACAATACCACCCCGTATTCCAGCTTCTCGAATGGGGTTACCAGAATGTTTCATGAAATATGTACCGTACTAAATGTAA
>NW_007431048.1:0-4716 GCF_000475195.1 Diaphorina citri
CATGTCAATTTGTCTGTGTGTAAATTTCATCTGAGTGATTTTTCCCCTTCTTTCAAGCGCTTTACCATGCTTAAGGACGTATCATTCCCACTGAAAATATTTTCATTGTTTTCTTCTCCCCCTCAGGTGTGACAAATTTCGACTTACTCGGTGATTTCGGCCAGATTGAATGGCTGGGCAGTTTCCGTCTGGTGTTCACATATAACTTGATATTCGCGCTGGTCACTACTCTCTCTATAGTACGCAAGTTCACTAGTACTGTCCGTAAGGAATTGATTACCAGGTAAGTATATAAAACGAGAAAAAATGTGTTGAGCATGCTCGTTACAAAGCTCGTTCCCCTTTAATACACCTAGAATTTTTTTATGATGACCTAGACTCGAACCCCCAACCTCCACATCCGAAGTCCAACGTGCTAACCACTTAGGTGGAGTACAAAGTTGTAAAATTACTCTGATGTTAGCAGCTCTGGTTGAAATGCAAATAAAAGACCTATATTACCGTAAAAGTTAAAAAGGCTCCTCTCACACACCAAAAAAAGTTTCTTTTTTGCCAGCCTAGTTAGCTTGGAAGTGCTTCTACTTCGTAAGTGCTAGGCCGCGAGTTCGATACCCACCCGGGGCGGATTTTATCTAAGATAATGTTCGTTCACGAAACGGCTGGCTTTCTCCTATCCTGTTTTCCTTCTCTCTTCGCTTTCGGGACCTTAGCAGTTACAGTTCCCTCTATTAAACCTCTTAAAATCTTTTAAAAAAGTTTAATTTCATTCACTTTTTCTTGATTCCAGGCTACACAATGGTTGGTGTATGCTGTTCGATCGAGACACCTACTATAAACCGAAAATACCTCACTATTCTACCCCACAACGAGTCCATAGGACTTCTAATAGTAAAGACAAATGAAACAGTGCAACACCTAATCAATTGGCCAAAAACTCCAATGAATACGGTGAAACACCTCACTCATGTATTGGTCAAAAACTCCAGTGGAGACAAATGAAACAGTGCAACACCTCATTAATCTATTGGCCAAAAACTCCAATGAAGACAAATGAAACAGTGCAACACCTCACCAATCTATTGGTCAAAAACTCCAATGGAGACATGAAACAAGCAGTGCAACAGCTCACTTATCTATTGGCATAGAACTCTAATGTAGCAGTTGTTTCATTGCTACGAAATAAAAACGGCGGTGAATCCTTTTTTTATATAAAAAGAATGGAGTAGTTGCAAATGGGTAAAAATTTTAAATAAATGGTCGATTCCTATGTAAAAAGTTGGGAAAAATACAAATCTGAGGTCAAAACTCCGAAAAAATAACTGTAAAAGGTCGAAAATTCAATTTTTATGTTCCGTTCTAATGAAAAAGTTCAAATATGTGTGACGTCAGACTTTACGCAGTTGTTTTTTTTTCGCCTGTTAGGTAGCGCCACTATGCAAGCGCGCTTGCGGAGGAGCAGAAAGAAATGCGCAGAAACATATGCGCACAAACACATTCATGTGTTGCTTGCGAGGGAGCTTTGCTCGGGATATTTGATGTGACGTCTTCGCCTACGGGAGCGTATGCCGTGACGTCAAAGTTGACGATTTACCGGTATTTTTTAAATCGATTTATCTCGGGATCTAGAAGTCGTAGAAGAAAAAGAAAAATTCCGTTGGTCCTCATTTTTCCTGCTCTATGACTTTGAAACATCACCCAAGTAAGCGCAACTGACCTATTGTAGCTCCAAGCCCATTTCACATTACTTCAGGGCACATTGTTTTACATCCATGCCTTTCCAAGAACGGAAAGGTTAGAAAATGTCCGTCCCGGCCAGGATTCGAACCCAGCACCTCCGCTTGAGGGTCAATGCTGTTAACCACTCAGCCTCCGAAGTGGGCCAGTGGTAACGCGTTTTGCTCACCGTGTGGAAGGTCCCGGGTTCGACTTCAAGTGTGGACTGTGGACACAAAATATGTCTTGGGTAGTAGGTTTATGATAAGTTGATAATGATAACTGAAGTAACTTTATCGTGTAAAGTTGACAGTTCAGTCAGCGGCGAACTCCTTTTAGGTTAGGTGTATTTCACTTTTGGAAACTGAAATATTACCTGTACCTAGGTACTAGAGAAATCTAACATGGCGCAATATCGGAAACGGTTTCCCGAAAGGAAAATACCTACACTTTTTCTTAATAGAATGTTCTTTCTAGAGTGTTAGAGAAAATTCGCTTTCATATTTCGTAAATCCTGGTTAACTTTGTTCCAATTCCAAATAAAAAATAAAGTCCAATATTTCTGTCCTCATTTAGATTCGAAGCCAGAACCTCCCCATCGCGAAGTCACTCTGCAACTCATTTGTTTCAAAAGTCAAGAAACACATTTGTTTGAAAATTTTGAAGAAAGGTATTTGTTTATTTTATTTTTCAAAGAAGAAACCCTCAGTATTGAATATTATTTTTGTATTTCCTATGAATTTGTACATATTACCTGTAGCTATATTGTTTAGTTATGTATTTTGAAAGTATGTTTAGTATTGTGTACGTACGTAATGTATTTTAAACATGTTAAAATTGTATAATTTCCCTTGTAATATTTTTCTCTGTACATTGTATCAATGTAAAATCGAACTTCGAGATTTGTGTCGTTGTTAAGTTTTCTAGGCTTAGATTTTCCTGTATAATAAAAATATATATTTTAATATTTTCCACGATTTGAATAAAAAAAACGTGTGCTTTTGCGTTAATTTACTAGTGGTTTACTGATTCAAATGAACTGTAGAGCTTGGAACAAAGGGCTCCTCCTTTTAAGGGCCGGCGAAAGACCAAATGTCTAATAATGTTATCCACTAAAGTTGTGAAAGAGTTTCTACTTTACCACAAAGAATTCATGATTTTATTTGATTTTTCAATACCAGAACGAAGACGGAGGAGGAGGAGAAGAAGAAGAAGAAGAAGAAGAAAGAAGAAAGACGACGACGATGGAGAGGAAGAAAGAACAAAAAATCTGGTGTGAAATCACACGACTTTCCTTATCCTACTGAATGATGCTTATTTGAGTGTTCTCCTAACAACCTATATCTACAATATCTCTATACGTATAGTCGGTATAGCTGAAACCGGCCAAAAAACGGTCCAAAACCACCAACAACAGCGGTCCAAAACACCGCCGACCGTAGCACTTATCTCAACTAACGTTTTATGCTGTACATCCTTGTCACTATTTGTGAACTACAAAGAAATTTCAAGTCTCTGGCCATACCATTCGAGATATTGTTAAATTAACCGAAAACCGCAAAAAGACGGTAAAATGCCGCCAACCTTACGTCATAACCAAAGTTCGTGTTGATCCGCACATTAAGGACGCTACATACCCATTCAAGTCTATGTCTTACCAGTCTCGAACGATGTTACCAGACAGAAGGACACACAGACACAACACACGGGACCAAGGCTGAAATTTGATTTAGGCTCTAGGAAGCTCAAAACGTGTTTTGACTAAAAACGGACCATGAAAAATTCCTAATTACTCCATACTGAGTAGAATAAGAAAGTAAAAAGAAGAATAAGGATACCTACATCATACCTAGGTTCGAATCAATGTCCTGGGCACTCGAAGAGGAACAGTAAATAACCTCTCTGTATTTATTGGTGTAGGTGCTACACGTTAACATCTATGTAAAACACTGGAGTGGACTTGGGGATTCAAATGAGGTACCGGTAGAGTTGGGGTGTCTTTGGACAACCAGGGAAACTTGACACAACCATCGATTTTACTTTCGTGAGCCTTTGACCTAGTAAGCCTAAACAGCTGGTTTCCACAAACAACTCTGCGGTTTAATACTCTTCCTTCCACTAAATTTATGTTTGAACGAAAACACACTCTTACTCCATCTTTTTTAAAAAGGAATTTTGATAGAGGGAACCTGTACTGCAGAGGTCTTAATCGTCCCTGAAAGCGAAGAGAGAAGGAAGACAGGATAGGAAGAAAGCTAGCCGTTCCGAGAACGAACCTTATCACCTTCAGGATAAAATCCCATAGGGCGGGAATCTAACCCGCGCCCCAAGCGCTCTTACAGGCAGACACGCTACCCTCCAAAGCTATGTAACGTTAGGCAAGGGCATGGATTATAATTTTTGCGGGCCTGTGACCTGTCCCACAAACGCGAGTCCACAATTCTCACTCCTTGCATAGGAATAGGAAAAAATATATTAGATAGTAAATTATTGTTTGTCAGTAGGAATTTTCTTTTTCGGAATATGACGTAAGCATATTCTTTCATAAAGTCGGTACATTAAGGGTCCAATTCACCCGCGGCTAACAGTATATCAAATACTAAATAATTTAATAGTAGTAAAGGTATGTTTGGTACTTGTGTTTGTTCAAATTACTCAAACATCAAGTTCGGGTCTCTATTTGGTTTAGAATTACCAAAAAATCACAATGATAATCACTTAGGGTACCAAGAACCGAAATGTTATAGGTTCAGTGTTACAGTGTTCTAAACTTTACAGGGCCGTATAAGGTTGACTATTTTAACTTTTAACTGCAGTCTGATAGGTACCTAGCGTATCTGTAAGAGCCAGACATGCTTAAACAGTTAGGAGCCCCTGGTCATCTATGGAGGTACCTTTATAGGCACGTAGAGTACTTAGAGAATCAAAAAGAAAACAAGGAAAGGATTGTGTGAATGAAGACTTGAGGGAGAAAAAATTATCAGGACAGGAGGTAGCACAATA
>NW_007431048.1:7377-10331 GCF_000475195.1 Diaphorina citri
AGTTAGCTTGAAGCTACGGCTGCCTTGCAAGTTTGGCGGGTTCGATTCAGCACGGGGATAATTATTCTAAAACAGGTTCGTTACTCGAAACGTCTGACTCCTTATCTGGTCTTCTTCTGTCTTTCGGCTTTCGGACGATCGAAACCTAATCCATTAAACCGGTTTCCTGAATTTTCGTTCCCAATTGAACATTGTAATTTATACGACATTACGTTTTATTGTTAAGTATTGTTCATATTTATATTTATCATGATTGAAGTGGCCCTAGGGGCGAGCTGGTTGTACCAATAAAAAAAGAAATCTTATTATTATTATATTATTATTTTTTAACAAATCACGCAGAAATACTTTGTTTATTTGTACACAAGAACATTACAATGATAAAACAAAGAAAAACCATATTGAAAAGCATTGAACTTGTTAAGCTCATTGAAATAACAATGAATTAGGTTAGTTAATAGTTTAATAGGTGTTATCTTATCTATTTTCATTGGTTTCAGCAATTCACCCTGGGCTGAGTATCCATTCTGCGCCTGCACGCTAGGGGGCCGTGTTCATAACTATCATCCTGCTCATCGTGTAGTATCTACAATAGCGTGAGGGACTATCTTAAGCGAGCCAAGCAAATATAAGGCTCCATCAATGGTTTAAATCACTGCTGCCCTGGCCTAAGGCCAAATACATAATGGTTCAATCCCAACCAGAGCCTTTTAGTTTTCACCCTCATTTATTTGATAATTTGACCATGATAATAATAAATACCAACGGTTAGGTGTAGAGAACGCCTCAGGTCTTTTGGTTGGTCAAGTGTATTTTTTTTTGTATACTATTATATATCAAACAGTCTAAAGAGCGTCCACTTGTATGAGAAAAATTTAATTTTATGGCGTAAAAAAAAAATTTTACCGGTTTAAAAAAAAAAAAAAAAAAAAAAAAAAAAAAAAAAACAAGAGATAAGAAGTGTTTCACTGTCAAATGTCGTTCCCCAATTAATACACTTGGCTAAAATTCTTTTCTTGAGTTGGACTCGAATTTCCAACCTGCAGATCCGAAAAGTGTTCTAATTTGGGTCTCTTTTCTTTCCATTTTCAGGTCTCTACTCTCTACCCAAGTTGAGTTGGCTAAGGCCCAAACCTAAACAGACCCCTCTCACCTATATTATAGCAAACTGTTACTTCCTACTACTTCTGACATCAGCGCTCCCTGTACTAGCTAGAATGCTGGGTGAGTAAAAAAAAAGAGGTTTGATACAGGGAACTGTAACAACAAAAGTCTAATCGTCCCGAAAGCGAAGAGAGAAGGATAGGGGAAATCCAGCCGTTCCGAGAACGGAACTTATCTGTTAAGCACCTGGATGGATGCCTCTGATTAGGATAAAGATCGTCCCGGGTGGGAATCGAACCCGCGACCTAGCGCTTACAAGGCAGACCTACTAACGTCCAAGCTAACTATGCTTTTTCATGTCAATTTGTCTGTGTGTAAATTTCATCTGAGTGATTTTTCCCCTTCTTTCAAGCGCTTTACCATGCTTAAGGACTTATTCCCTTCCCCTTCTTTCAGGGTGTGTTTATGTACCGGGTTGAGATGAGCTCGGACGAGGTGAGATTGTTTCTACAGTTTTGCATTGGAGTGGTAACTTAAGCAAGGATAGCGTGGGATTGTTGGGTATTTTTTCTAACCCTCTGTCCCGGCGGCAATTTTTAAAATTTATTTTATATTTATTTTTGTTTGCTTTGTAATTCGCTTGTTTCTATATCTAATTTAAATGAAAAGTATAATATAAACGTGCAAACTAGAGATAAAAAGTAAAAAAATGAATTCAGATTGTGCAAGTTGCGGAAAAAAAAAAATCAAAATTTCGAATTTTCCGCCAACTTTACACGCTCATGAAGGCTGTATTAAGTTACCACATCATTTTCCACACGCCAAGAAAGGACGAGAATGGCCTATCTCAGCCCGGTACATAAACACACCCTCAAGCGATTTACCATGCTTAAGGACTTATCATTCCCGCTGAAAATATTTTCATTGTTTTCTTCTCCCCCTCAGGTGTGACAAATTTCGACTTACTCGGTGATTTCGGCCAGATTGAATGGCTGGGCAGTTTCCGTCTGGTGTTCACATATAACTTGATATTCGCGCTGGTCACTACTCTCTCTATAGTACGCAAGTTCACTAGTACTGTCCGTAAGGAATTGATTACCAGGTAAGTATAAAACGAGAAAAAATGTTCTAAGCATGCTCGTTACAAAGCTCGTTTCCCTTTAACACACCTAGAATTTTTTTATGATGACCTAGACTCGAACCACCAACCTCCACATCCGAAGTCCAACGTGCTAACCACTTAGGTGGAGTACAAAGTTGTAAAATTACTCTGATGTTAGCAGCTCTGGTTGAAATGCAAATAAAAGACCTATATTACCGTAAAAGTTAAAAAGGCTCCTCTCACACACCAAAAAAAGTTTCTTTTTTGCCAGCCTAGTTAGCTTGGAAGTGCGTCTACTTCGTAAGTGCTAGGCCGCGAGTTCGATACCCACCCGGGGCGGATTTCATCTCAGATAAGGTTCGTTCTCGGAACGGTCGGCTTTCTCCTATCCTGTCTTCCTTCTCTCTTCGCTTTCGGGACGATAAGACCTTAGCAGTTACAGTTTCCTCTATTAAACCTCTTAAAATCTTTTTAAAAAGTTCAATTTCATTCACTTTTTCTTGATTCCAGGCTACACAATGGTTGGTGTATGCTGTTTGATCGAGACACCTACTATAAACCGAAAATACCTCACTATTCTACCCCGCAACGAGTCCATAGGACTTCTAGTCATGATAGTAAAGACAAATGAAACAGTGCAACACCTAATCAATTGGCCAAAAACTCCAACGAATACGGTGAAACACCTCACTCATGTATTGGTCAAAAACTCCAATGAAGACAAAGGAAACAGTGCAACACCTCATTA
>NW_007431049.1:0-465 GCF_000475195.1 Diaphorina citri
ATTAAAAAAAAAAAAAAAAAAAAAAAAAAAAAAAAAATGGAGCGTAGAAAAAAAGTTTGGGAACCGCTGATGTAAGACACAAATGGTAGTGTAGGTTCGAGTGTCTTAATTAACTACGAAGTTTGCACTAGGGCAGTGGTTCTCAAACTTTTTTTGCATAGCGGCCCCTTTGGGCATATTCTTATTTTTTCACCCCCCCCCCTTACCTTACCCAACCCCTCGGTATATTATTTTTACCTATGGGTTTTATGGAATAACAAAACGAGAATTTGAAACTTTGAGATTTTTTTTTATATTCAAGTAAGTAGGTTACCTATTTATAGGTTTTATGAAAATAAATAACAAAACGAACCAACCTCCAGTGGCTCAAGCAGTTAGCGCGGGAGTAATTTCAGAACTGGAGGTTTATGGTTCGAATCCCTCATAAGGTGAAACAGCAGTGATAATAAGCAGGGTAGACTAATT
>NW_007431050.1:0-465 GCF_000475195.1 Diaphorina citri
GATGGATGTTTTGTTCCAATTCTAAATAGGATAGGTATTGATTGTTAGTTCAGTGATCTAATAACCTCATCAGACTGCATTGGGTATTCAGGGGTCAAAAACGGGATGTAAAAAGAAAGTAACAAATAATTTCCGGGATAGAATATTGTTTATCCTGCTGGAATGAGACTGAAAAGTCAGTTTACCCCCGCCGTCTAACCAAAGTCTCATGTATTTTGACATTTTTGATTAATTAAATAAGGACACCTTGATTAACAAAGATATTTTAATCTTAACTCTTAACCTTGATTAACTAAATTTAAATAAAAAAAAAAAAATAGTACCTAGGTACCTTCCTATTTTTGAACTTTTCAGTTTCTTTCTACATAGCAGTGTATAAATGAGAGGTGTATCAAGCGCGCCGGGAGGCGCGCGAACGTCAAGAGTTCGCAGCACCGCCCGGCCTATATTAACACGAAACAGAAT
>NW_007431051.1:0-465 GCF_000475195.1 Diaphorina citri
GCTAGAAGAGCAGCCAAAGCTTTTTTCTTGTCACCATTAAAGTTTGTCAGCTCAGCAATGGCCTGTAATGGAAAAATACAATACAAATTAAATAAAAATACGGAATTAGTTCAGGACTTTTTCCAATGCCTTTGAAGAACTGCATGATGCTATAACACCTATGATCACCGATTGGGAATCCACAAATAAAATCACACTATTGGAAAACTTAAGATCGGAATTCAATTCCCAGGGACAAATTATTTTCCTCTAGGAATCGACCTATGTCCTATCGACCTATCTTATCACTGGACCGACCAAGGTTGTTGCAAAAAGACTCTAGTTTTGAAAGATGAATTATCTCTTTTGTGCATGTTAAATTAAAGATAAATTATCTGTTTTTATAATTGGCACTTTTCACTTGGTGCTTGAGCACTTTTCACTGCCTTGGAACTTACTTGATCTCGACTGAATCCACTTTTGGTA
>NW_007431052.1:0-465 GCF_000475195.1 Diaphorina citri
GTCAACACTCAACATGCAGGCACAAGTAGGTACACAACGGCTACGCATCGCCGGCGGGGAATAGGGGAGGGGGAATCGCCATCCCCCCCCGTGAGTTGAGTTTTTGCGGCCCGCCAACTCTCTACCTTGGTCTCTTGCGGCCCTCGGGTGCCCTAAGGTTTTGGACAACCCTGAGTTAGGGCATAACGCTTTTCTTCTGCTTCTTGAAGTCTTTCTTTTTCTTCTTCTCCGTCTTCCTCTTTTCTTTTTCTTCTCCGTCTTCCCTAATGGTTCAGCTATTAAAATTACCTCCGTGAGAAGTGCATTCTGATGTGTTTTGTTTTCTTCTATTCTTTCCTACTCAAATTCTTCCTTCCTTTTCTTAGGGTGAATTACATTGTCGTTCCTTTATTATGGAGGATTCCTTTTTGAGCTTTCCCAGATAAAATTACAGTAGAACCTCGATTATTTCAACTCCAAAATCCA
>NW_007431053.1:0-465 GCF_000475195.1 Diaphorina citri
CCCCTTATTTTTTTAAGGTCCTGTAGGGTAGGCAATTTAATATTGTAATTTAAATGAGATTGTTTCCACTACACTAGTACACTACACACAGCAAGATTTTTTCCGAACGACAAGAGGAACGGGCTCTCCAGAGACCCAGAGTACCAAAATAATATGGGGGAGAATAAGATCATGATTTTATTCTCCCATATTTTGGACTCAACCATAGTTGAGTAATTTTATCTTCCCATACATTGTCTGTGTGTATTTTACCATAATTTTAAACACGACATTTCTTGTTTCTCGAGATAATATGAAGACAATTTTTTTTCATGTTGTACCTATTAAAAAAAAATACCTACATGAAACTTTTCCTGCTAAAATGAAAAAAAAAAATAGCAGGAAAATAGTGAATGTTCAACTTGGCAACAGTGGCAACACTGGAAATTGACTTCTCAAAAATCTCAAGAAATCTGAAAATTTCTG
>NW_007431054.1:0-465 GCF_000475195.1 Diaphorina citri
ATTTTGCATGATTTTAGATGCGATTGGGATCCTTATGGATTAATGAAATGGTCAGCTTACCAAGTTTATACTCTAACTGATTCCCCACTGTTTTTCCTTCTGTTACAGCTGAAATTACAAGACGCTTTAGAAAAGAAACAGAGGTTTGACCGGGAGCATGAGGAGGTAAGTGTTTCTAAAAACAATAAAGAGTTCTCTGCCCATGTCCTCTTATTAAGAAGAAACAGAAGCACCCTTGTAGCTTGTAGCTAGGTGACAACAGAAACAGAAGGATAAACAGACCGTGTCCTCTAAGGAAAGCAACAATCAGAACTATTTGTGCGATTTTGATGAAATTTGACAGAAGTTTCTAACACATGCCAACCACTCAGGCTCAGACGGTCTGATTTCACTTGCTCATTTAGTAACGGTTCACGAATAAAAGGGAAATTTGTCGACACAGGGAAGTATCGAACCCGCAACTTC
>NW_007431055.1:0-465 GCF_000475195.1 Diaphorina citri
AAATTTTTAAACAGTAAATATTAGGTAGGTGGGTATAAACTTAGAAATAAGTCAAACGTGGTTGGTAGGTAGGTAAGTTTTTCGTTCCACACTTCCTCTTTCTTCTCCTTCTCCTTTTCTTCTCTTCCTTTTTTCTGCCTCTTCTTCTTCCCTTTCCCCTAATCCTACATTTTTGTCTTTTTCTCCTTTCCCTTCTTCTGTGCCTATACTCTTTCTTTCTCCTCTTCATAACATTCTCTTCCTCCTCCTTATTCTTCTTCTCTTCTCCTCTTTCTTCTTCTGCTCCTCCTCCTCCTCCACCATCTTCTTCTGCATCTAAATCTTTCTTCTTTTCTTCCTCCTCCTCCTCCTCCTCCTCCTTCATTTCATAGGGTGAGTTGAGGAAACGCTTGGTTTTGGTTTTCGGACGATGAAGTTCGGATCCAAAATGACATATTGAGCAAAATGATTGATTTTGATGCCATC
>NW_007431056.1:0-465 GCF_000475195.1 Diaphorina citri
GGTAAGAAAAGGAAATGTCAAAAAGAAAAGGTACAAGAACCTTGCAAAAGGTAGATACCTATATCTAAATACCTCCCTCCCTCTGTAGGTATGTAGGTACACAGCAGATTGTACCCCCTAAGTACCTACATACCTGCCTACCTTTAAAATAGCTTTCCACTTTTGATAAGTCCCTCACCCTCTTTTTTTCGATTGAGCTTTGTGCTATCTAAACTTTGTTATTAGGTACTTCCTCTTCCTAGGTACTTATTTAAAGGAGAGTTCATAATAAAGCTCGCCTCGAGTAGAAATCGAAAGGGCAACCTAGGGCTTACAAGGCAGGCTCGCTACTTTCCAAGCTACATAATATCTACCTAAAATGTACCTAATATGAATGTACTTGTGCTTAATACAATTTGTAGTTTCTCCTTTGTACTACAAATAATAAAATACACCTTGTTTATACTGCTGGAATAGGATAGAATA
>NW_007431057.1:0-465 GCF_000475195.1 Diaphorina citri
TATAATATAGGTGATTCACATCTTGACACTGGCGTGTGTCCCATATGGCGCGGTGCCCCCTACAGGGAGGACATCTCCCCCACCGTAAATCTATATTGACCCAGGGGCTCCAAAAAAGTATACGCCACTGCCCTCTGATAAGCAGCGTACACATCGTAATCGCCGAAACACATCGATGTAAGAATTACGCTGTTGCCAACTCTGTCATGCGCATACCCATTTCATAGTTTTCTCTTTCCTTATTTCCAGCGTTTGCTTCGTTGGGTGTCATCGTTGAGTTCTGCAACGCAGTTTTTCTTTTGTTTATTATTTTTTTCTTGATAAAAAAAAAATTGATTGGAAACAAAAAGGCCTTTTTCCCAAGTTAACTAATTTTCACGTACCCATTTAAACTTTATGTTGAAAATCCCATGTCTATTTAGTCTACAATAATTGTATTTTGTGTGTGCGTTTTGTCATTTTAAT
>NW_007431058.1:0-465 GCF_000475195.1 Diaphorina citri
CCTCCTCCTCCTCCTCCTTTTTCTCTTTTTCCTTTTGACCTTGTTTTCACGTATAGGTTTCTATCCCCTCCTCCTCCTCCTTGTTCTCTTTACTCTCTTTTTCCCTTTTGACCTTGTTTTCACGTATAGGTTTCTATCGCTTCCTCCTCCTCCTCCTCCTCCTCCTTTTTCTCTTTTTCCTTTTGACCTTGTTTTCACGTATAGGTTTCTATCCCCTCCTCCTCCTACTCTTCCTCTTCCTTATCCCTTCGCTCTTTCCTTTCCTTTAGTCGCTTTTTTCCTGCCTGATTTCTTTCCTTCCAAGCTAACTAAGAGAAGGGGCAAGAAAGAAGGGTTGGTAACGTTAAGGAGATGAGGGGAAGTGTAGGAGAGGGAGGGAAGGGATGTGGTAGAAATCCTAATGGAGGGGAGGTGGAGGGGAAGAGGGGAGGGAGGAGGAGGGGAAAATAAAGGGATTCTTTTACA
>NW_007431059.1:0-465 GCF_000475195.1 Diaphorina citri
AAGTCAGAGATAAAAGGAGAAAGGAAGAGAGAGGGAGAGAAAAAGGGAAGTAAATAGAGAGGAGGAAAAAAGAGAGAAAGAAAGGGAGAAAGAAAAAGAGAAAGTGAGTGAGGGATTTGAATTTCCAAAAAATTGTTGCTAATCGTGTTTGTCTAAACACCAGCATGTATTAGGATATCAGGATTAGGGAGTTAGAAGCAGAAGAGGAGGTATGAATTGATAAATTAATCTCGATTTGTTTAGCGCCTCGAGTTTTAGACAGGAATTAAGACTTGAAATATTGTAGACACCCGGGTCTACAGGGTGACTAGAAAAATAACAGAACAACAGGGTGGTATCAATCAAGCCTCTATGATGTCCAAATCGTGTCTAAATTGGTCATAAGAATGCAGCAAAGAACTTCTAAGGAATGCTACCTTCATATTTCCTGTTGATCAGTTTTTTTTTTTTAAGAGGTTTGACAGA
>NW_007431060.1:0-465 GCF_000475195.1 Diaphorina citri
AAAGAAAAATATTTGTAGTGACATTCAGATGCATTTATCACGGGGGAGGAGCTGTCATTTCAATCATTATTATTATTACCCCCCTATCAACAGAGCTTGTTATTTTGAATGCATTTCAAACATGTCGTTTGTTGTTAACTGTTCCCCTTGTTTTTGTTTTCCAAATTGCCTCTTCTTCTTTTTCCCTTCTAGTTCTTCCTCCTCCTTCTTCTCCTCCTCTTTTTTTCTTCTTCTCCTCCTACTCCTCCTCCTTCTTTTCCAAGCTGCTCTTATTTCATCATTTCCATCACCTCCTTATTTTTCTGTTCAATCTTATCATTTCCTTCTTCTTCTTCTTCCCCCACCATCAAAGAAAGAAGAGGTAAAGGAAAGAAGAAAAGGGATGATGGGGGGGATCACGTTTAATAAAGCGAGAATGCAGGCTAAAGGATAGGGAGAACACAGTATGGGGAAACTGGAAAACTC
>NW_007431061.1:0-465 GCF_000475195.1 Diaphorina citri
ATATTTAAGGGTATTTGAGTGAAATTTCGAGTGTATGGCCGCCATACACGCCTTATATGGACGCTACGCCACTGCCTACATCCAATTCTCTTGGAGGGTTTCAGCAGTCATTTTGGTTCTCCTTTTCAAGTACATCCAATTCAATTCTCAATAATATTGTTAGTAAGTAAATAAATAAGTCATTTTAATAGAAAACCACTTCGCATTTTTAAACAGTTTTTTTTTCTTTCCCGTTTATTGGTCATTGTAATTTTGAACTCATTTTTTAGTTTGTCAAAAATGTAACATCATAATTACCAGTTTGTTAAAAATGTAACATCATAATTACCAGTATGTTAGAGATTGTTAGAGCCAACTTCATGATTACCTAACGAAAAAAAAACTCATTGAAAACAAAAAGGATTTTCTAAACCACAACGTATACTACTTATTTGAAATTTAATTTTGGAAAATTAAACTGAACAT
>NW_007431062.1:0-465 GCF_000475195.1 Diaphorina citri
AAACTCATAATGACTCAATTGTTGACTCAATTTCATCGAGCAAGGTGATCCACTGAGTTAAAAAACTGGAACCTGCTCCTCACTTGCTCCTTTAGGAAAATACTTGAAACCTGTATTAGGGAATGCCTCACAACTCACTATACTTATTACTACACTGACACAATAGTCAATTTCACGAAAATATTTATTTCGATAGGCCACAATACAATTGAAATTCTCTCTCAGCATAATAAAATTTGAACCGATTGCAATACTTTCTCATTACCTTGTATAGGTTCCCTATACGTAAGGGTAATAGAAAGTAAAAATACTTACCTACCTAATGATAATAATAAATTTAGGTATAATGAAACTGTCATAATTAAAAATTGTTTTGATAATCGTGAAATATTAAAAAAAAAAAATTCAGTTAAATCAAGGATATAATAATTTTATCAAGACAATTATGATTAAAAGTTTTTAAAT
>NW_007431063.1:0-465 GCF_000475195.1 Diaphorina citri
GTACTTTGTTCTTTCACATCCATCTTCTTTTCTTCAGCTTGAGGTGGAGGTGTAGGAAGAGCGGTATCTATGCTACTTGGCTTGAGTTTGGATAGGAGGAGGGAAGAGTAAAGTAAATCTGAAGACGGTCGTTCCATATCAAAACCTGAAGTACCAGATCTATGTATGATTTATTCGTGTCTATGTAACTTAGGACGAGAGGAGCTAAAACACGTTTGAAAAATTCGAGACGATATTTAAGTATTGAAAAATATTCACTCAGGTTTCTAAGTGAGTGGCTGTCGTGTCGTAATCTTTATTAACGTTCGTATAAAATTACACATTCTAGACTCTAGAGCTACAAATACTTTAGGAACCGAGATTAGGTTGAACGTAGGCTGAAGTAAATCTTTTTTTAAATAATAATAATTGTAAAAAATAGAAAGTAATATTCAAACAAATATATTTTCATTTAGTCACTATCGT
>NW_007431064.1:0-465 GCF_000475195.1 Diaphorina citri
GTACAATTATATCAAATTCTGTCATAATGATGTCCCTTCTTGATTGGAATTGGGTGTCGTTTACCATAAAAAAAAAAAATATTATTAGATATTATTTTACCTACTTGTACAACTATTATAAAACTACAATGTTAAAAATAAAAAGCTCTACCCCTTTGTCTCTCAAGTGTACAATCTGCTAGTCTGCTACCCATATTGGGTGGGATACGTCTTGAATAGGACTAAAATAAATAGTCCCTTTATCCCATAGCAGTCGACCAACACTACTATTACTGTGGTCACCTTCTCTGACAATACATATAATAGGTACAAGGAACATGTTGTTTAATAATACATACATATTGTTTATAAAATTTCAGACCTACAAGAGTAAGTGCTCCAAAAATGCCAGTATGGTGACAAATATCAGTAAGATAAGTGTCTCACAGTCAGTGAGATAAGCCCTCACTTGAGATGTGCGCCATA
>NW_007431065.1:0-465 GCF_000475195.1 Diaphorina citri
GGATTTTAGGATTATTGAGATATTGGGAAAATCCTACAATGCTGCAGTAAGCACCAAAGTTGTGACATAATAACACAAGAAACTGCATTTACATTTACATTCTCCTTCTTTCTATTAGCTTTAAACTAGATTCTCAGAGAAGCAAAAGGGGTTATCGCTGGGACTGCAATCTGACTAATTCAATTGATTGAACTGTAACAATGGGAGGTCTTATCGTCCCGAAATCGGAAAAGAGACAAGATAGCTGAAAGTCAGCTCCGGTTAGACTATTCCCGGTCTCTCTCATTCTGGGTGGAGGTAATATGAGGAGGCATGTATTGAAGGTAACCCATAGAAGACCTTTTACCAGCTCTGCCTACAATAACTTTTAAAAAGGCTAAATCTCTATGAAACGAAATTTGTCAGCCTTCAATTTGAACCATCTATGACCGGCCCGGTTCACATTTTTTTTTTTTTTTTTTTTTG
>NW_007431066.1:0-465 GCF_000475195.1 Diaphorina citri
TTGTTATGTAGATAAATTAGTGACCACTGGGTGTTAACTTTGATTGAAATCTTGAAAAAAAAAAAAAAAAAAAAAAAAATGATGTTTCAAAGTCATAGAGCAGGAAAAATGAGGACCAACGGAATTTTTCTTTTTCTCCTAAGCTTTCTAGATCCCGAGATAAAACAATTTAAAAAATACAGGTAAATTGTGAACTTTGATGTCACGGCATACGCTCCTGTAGACGATGATGTCACATCAAATGTCCTGAGCAAAGCTCCCTTGCAGCGTAGGCGATGACGTCATAATGAATTATTCATGACTCCCGCTTCGTTTGTTAGTGCTCAAGCGTTTCTGCGCATTTTGACGTGAAATCTGACGTCACAATTTTTTGAACTTTTTCATCAGAATGGCAATTAAAAATTGAATTTTCGACCTTTTAAAGTTACTTTTTCGGAGTTTTGACTTCAGATTTGGATTTTTTCA
>NW_007431067.1:0-465 GCF_000475195.1 Diaphorina citri
GAAAAATGGGGAAACACTTTTGAGGAGCTGAATAAGAAAGTCAAAATAATAATTGTTGTTTCAGATAAATTAATCGTAGGCAGTGTTTACTGAACACAGGAATGTGAGGTATAATTGAGGTTTTTGTGACTATTATTAATCTTTAATCTTGATAGGTGTAGGTATCTAATGATTTTTCTTGTTATATTATTTTGAGCTCGAACACATGTAGGTAACTTTCCACAAGTGATTGTATTTAAGCTTTTGTCAACATCTTGTGATAATTAACTTTATATATTTTTTACCTTTCCCAGCTTTTTACTGTCTCCTGATTAATCTTTTATTGTCTAATTATCTTTCATATTAAAATAATATGTGTCTCTTTCTGCCTGTTTCTTCTCTAGATGACCAGACCAATCTTTTGAGAAAGAAAATGATTGGAACGGAATTATCCCGTAATACCAAACAATTTCTTATTCAACAATT
>NW_007431068.1:0-465 GCF_000475195.1 Diaphorina citri
AGCCATTCCGGAAACGAACCCTATCTTTTTAGGGAAAAGTTCGCCTTGGGTGGGAATCGAATAAGGGCTTTACCCTACAACCTTTAGCTATCCTGGCGATGGCGGCCGAAATAACTATTGGTATTACAATTGTATACCTACTAACCTGGTCTGTACCTAAGCTTTTTTCCCTTAGTGACCTCATAAAAAGGACACTAAAACACACATTACCACAGTTAGGTAGCCAAAATATAAATATTCATGCTGAAAAATCCTTTTCTTTTTATCACTCCCCCAAAATTTTCCGCGACATTCCCGGAAAGAAATAACCGGCAATATGTAAAGCGAGCAGACAATTAAAACGGGATTTGGCGAGGATTGTTTGCGGCAGAAACTTCACCACTTTTAAATACCCAGGATTCTTGTTCACTTAATATTGCTTTGAATATATTAGGGCTAGAAAGTCGTTTAAAAAGATAAAAACCT
>NW_007431069.1:0-465 GCF_000475195.1 Diaphorina citri
ACATAAAATTCAGGAGATAATTATCAGTGAAGGTCACGATAAGAATTAAAACAAGACTCTGGGGATTTCTCACTTGAAGACATGGAAGACCTCGGAAAACAAAGAACAAATCCATCGATGATCTGGTAGTATTTTGGCTCCGTTTTTTGCCAAGTGTGATTTGCCATTTACTTGTAAGATGGCCTTGGAGTGCATGATCGGATTTCTTATCAGACATCTTCTGGGAGTTCTGGGTTATTTTAGTTGGAGCCTCAATCTGAAGAAAGTAATAGACCAACTGGGGAAGAACTTGTTTGAATGTTTAGTAAGTTTAGTTGGTCATTTGTGATTCGTGGATGATAAGGAGTTCTTTTTGAGCGATAGCTGATATGTACATGGTTCAGTTGGAATTTCCGAAAGGGTTATTTATAGGTAATTTTTCAAAGTTATCGATTCCGTTGAAGATATTTCTTCAGGCATTTTGCT
>NW_007431070.1:0-465 GCF_000475195.1 Diaphorina citri
GATCGGTTTAGATTTTCGCAAAATCCTTTCTTATTGCACACCTAGACCATAAAAGGAATATTCTACCAAATTTCAGCTTTCTAGGTGTTGTGGTTCTCGAGATAGAGCGATCAGTGTGTGAATATGAAATGTGAATGAGTGAATGGATCTTGATTTTATAATATAAGATTAGTACTATTGAATTCTTGTCTTGTTTTCAGTTGGGTATGGCAGCCATGAAGGCGTCCAATCAGATCTCAGATGAGTCTCCCTCGGTCAAATGGAGTGATACGTTCATAGCACATGGGGGACTCCGACACCTGTTTGATATCTTTATGTCAGGTAAGAACTTATGTTTATGTCAGGTAAGAACGCAAATTTATCTGTTTAGGTCCAAATTTCGAGATGAATCATTAAAGTAGGTCTATGAAGCTCTATTAATGGGAAATAACTCTCTTTGTTCATTTAACCACGCATGTTATTATT
>NW_007431071.1:0-465 GCF_000475195.1 Diaphorina citri
GGATCAGAGCAGCCAAACCCTAACCAGCCTAGCTAGCTGGAGGTTACAAAGGGTTTATCATTATTCAAAGGAAAAGCACAGGTTCTCATGATGGTTGACTGCGGTTCGGATAGGGTCAAGTAATTTTGCTAGTGAACATCAACCCCCCTTGGTGCAGCTACACCGCTACAACAACAACAACAACAACAACACTTTCTGAGGTTTTGGTCAACTTGAATTTGAATATGACAGACCTTGCTTTTGCTTCTCTTGTAAAAATTGACGAATAAGAAATGAGAAAAAACGTAATCAATTCTAAGAAAGGACCCCTAATCCCATATATGGAAACTGCATTTCGTGGGTTTGAATAATTCCCATATCCTTCCTTGGTGGTGTAGTGGTCAATACGCTTGCCTAATAATCTGGAGGGTGTGGACTCTATCCCTGCTGAGGTATGAAATTTTACTCTCAAGATTTGGATGACAG
>NW_007431072.1:0-465 GCF_000475195.1 Diaphorina citri
ATAGAGGAGTACCTCCTTATTGCAATATCAATATACAGATTTCATGTGTTCATGGTCAGATTCTCACAATCATCACCATCACCAATATCACCATAGTATAGCATAGTAAGTATAGAGTTTAATTGATTTGTTTGACGCTCGCTATTACCACAGCTACTATTATATGATGTGGTCTCAAATACATTGTGTTACGAGGAGAATATTAAGCATTTGCCTGTGAGACCAGACCCACGTAATCAATATTGTGTAGCAGAGGAGTCGAATGAATGAAAATAACCACGGTCGGGCTTCGAACCAGGACCTTCTGTGTGGTGGAAGACCACAAGACCCGGTGTTTACTTAAATACTTAGTATGAATGAAGATCAGGCATAGGTATTTACTTACTTATCATTAGATTAGTTAGGTAGTGGTTTACTTTTTTTAGAGGTTTGATAGAGGGAACTGTACTTAATAACTGCTATGGT
>NW_007431073.1:0-465 GCF_000475195.1 Diaphorina citri
ATGCAGACATGGTACATTGATGGAAAAGCTTGGAGAAGAGTGACTCAATACAAAAAACTCTTTTAATCTCTTTGGTATTCAACCAGAAGTTTGATGAAATATGAAATCACTCGTATTAGGTATATTATGCATTTCAAGTTCCTTACGAAGGAATCACCAACTCTTCGACCAACTTAATTGTTTTCCAACTAAGTACATGAGTAGCTTATCAAATAAAATATCAACACATTCTTCGTCGGACTACTGATCCCGCTAATGGTCACGATACTCAAGATCTTCTTTGGAAAGAGAAAGACCGCCTTATTTATGGAGAGTTACTCCAAACAGAAGCAAACACGTTTCAAGTCCATGAAGAGATAAAAGACATTCTGGGTATGAGTTCGTTAAGAAAATAATTATGGATTTGTTGAGAACTTTTTATCAATTTTCTAAGGACCTAATATCGACATGGCCTTCAAATACCAA
>NW_007431074.1:0-465 GCF_000475195.1 Diaphorina citri
CAAATGTATCTTTACTCGTGACTTTATATGATTATATATATATATACATTTTTCTTTTAGGCTCTTTAAAACTACGGACACTTTACTCGTGGCTTTATGATGGTCAAATGTATCCTTACTCTTGGCTTTATGTTGACCAAATGTATCTTTACTTATGGATTTATCTTCACCAAATTATCTTTCTCCTACCTACCTACAATAATCATCTAGGTACCAAATTCTTTCTCTACAATCCCTCTATTAAGTGGAGTAGAATACCCCGATTCCACAAAGAGGGCATCATAGGTAAGCAACGTCGATCTTGGCTGACGATTTACCAAAATGCCTTAACTCACTTAAGGCATTGCCCTTAAACTGTAAAAAAATATAACTGTGAAATGTGAAATCGCCTGCCGGAGTAAAGGGACTTTTCAGTCCTATCCCAGCAGAATAAACAAGGTACACCCTACTCTATTCTGCTCTATT
>NW_007431075.1:0-465 GCF_000475195.1 Diaphorina citri
TAGGTCGTGGGTATAGCCCTGCCTTGTGAGCCCTAGGTCGTGGGTATAGCCCTGCCTTGTGAGCCCTAGGTCGTGGGTTTGCTTCCGCCCGGAGTAACCTTTAATCCTAAACAGATAAGGTTCGTTCTCGGAACGGCTGGATTTCTCCTATCCTCTCTTCAATTTCTAGAGATCAGTCTTGTTATAGGTAAAGATTCAACGGACACAATGAAATCTCGATTTTTCTGGAAGTGCAATTTTTTTCAGGAATTTTAGGGAGAGAAAAAGACCATATTAGAATGATAGGCTGAAAATCCTCAATGAAATTTTTACTATATATTATAATGTATGTATTTATACCTAAAAAGGTACAGGTAGGTATGTAAGCGTAAAAAAAAGTAAAAAGTCATAAAGATAATGGAGACATAAAGATTTTATCAGCAGGCATTTGACTCGGACTATAAAATACTGATAGGCCATTAATTA
>NW_007431076.1:0-465 GCF_000475195.1 Diaphorina citri
GTGGTAAAGGATTCACCACCTCCATCCACACCTCAAGGTAATACTTGCCCGTGTTGTAATAAGGGGCACCGTATCCATGAATGTAGTATATTCCAAGCTATGTCAGTACCGGACCGTTATAATGCCTTAAGAGAAAGCCATCTCTGTTTCTCTTGCATGGGACCTCATTCTAGGTCTGCTTGCACCTCCAAATATTATTGCCGCCACTGTCATTCCAAAGGCCACCATACCATGCTTCACACACCTTCTGCCTCACCTCAGGCAGGTGAGCCATCTACCTCACATCAAGCCACCATTGTTTTATCTAACAATGTTGTACCCGTGCCAGCCGAAAGGCAAATGACACAAGTTCTTCTTGGCACTGCATTGATTTCTATAATGGATGCATTTGGACAATACCACGATGTGAGAGCTCTTATTGATTCAGGAAGCATGATTACTATCATGACTCAGTCATTGAGTGAG
>NW_007431077.1:0-465 GCF_000475195.1 Diaphorina citri
TTCCATAAAACCCATAGGTAAAAATAATATACCGAGGGGTTGGGTAAGGTAGGGGGGGGCGTGAAAAAATGAGAATATTCCCCAAAGGGGGCGCCATGGAAAAAAGTTTGAGAACCACTGATCTAGAGATACGAGATTTACATAGGTAAAACAATAGAGAAACTAGGCACTCAGGGAGGAAAAGAGAGGGAGACCAAAACTAAGGTGGATCTGTTGGATAGATAAGGTTGAGCAGGACTTGGGAGAAAAGGAGGTATCAGGGGAGGGTATGGAAGGGTAGGATAAAGGAGGGTAACGCCGACCGCCAGTAAAATGGGGGAAAAAGTGGCGTCAAAGAAGAAGATCATTGTCCACCTCTGTGACCGAATGGTAAAAACTCTCAAGCTGGTATACATGGATAGCTTTGCCAGCGGCCGGAGGCCGTATTGCCTTTTATGTATTAACGAAACGAAGTACAATGACCTT
>NW_007431078.1:0-465 GCF_000475195.1 Diaphorina citri
AAATCTAAACCGATCCTGAGATATGATCAATTTTTGATCGCTAAAATCTCCATAAGAAATACACAGGAAGCAGAGACTACGGGAGAGAAAACTTTTCCTCGCTCGCCTAATATTTGAGTTTCATTTATGTTTTTAGTTTGATAACTACAAGTTCGGCCATGCCTTTTCCACAAGTTTGGCCATGCCTCGGGATGAACTAGCGGGATTCCGGAGCGAAGCGACGGAATTCAGCTAGTAACTTGATAAGACTTTGGCAGTTTCAGTTCTTTCACAGTTCTCCACTCCCATTTTAACCCCAAAGGTCAACACGAGTATACATCTTATATTATAAAATCTTATATTATAAGAACGAGATCCATTCACTCATTCACATTTCACATTTCATAGTTCACACACTGATCGCTTTATCTCTAGAACCACAACACCTAGAAAGCTGAAATTTGGTAGGAATATTCCTTTTATGGT
>NW_007431079.1:0-465 GCF_000475195.1 Diaphorina citri
CTCAGATGGTATAAAAGAGAGAGAGAGAGAGAAGGATGTAAAGATAAATTGAGTAAAAAGAGGAAGAACTAGAAATGAGAGACAGAGAGAGAATATAGAAGATAGAGAGAAAATAAGGAAGAAGAGGGAAAGAGAGAATAAATCGTAAGGAGATGAACATAAGAGAGAGAGAGAGATACATAGGTATACAACTCCCAAGACACCATTCCTTGCATGATAAGCTATGTGACACATAGTGAGATATGGAATTTGATATTTATTCTCTCTCTCCCTTTCTTTCTTTCTCTCTCTCCCTTTCTCTCTCTCTCTCTCTCTCTCTATCTGTCTATTCCTGCCTATCTTCCTTTAAATAAGAAAAAGAGGAAGAGAGAAAGAAAGTAAGATAGATAGTAGCAGAATGAAACACAATTTTTCTTCCTTGTATTTTATGCTCTTATTTCTTCTCTATTTCTTTCTGCTTCTCTC
>NW_007431080.1:0-258 GCF_000475195.1 Diaphorina citri
CAAATACGTGTTCCGCAAATGTAATAGAAAGTCGTGTGATGTTCACACCAGATTTTTTTTTATATCTTGCAAGACCAAAAATCGGCCGCCGTAGGCGGCTCAGGCTCGGGACTTTCATTTTTTTTTTTTTCAAATACGTGTTCCGCAAATGTAATAGAAAGTCGTGTGATGTTCACACCAGATTTTTTTTTTTTTTTTTACATGGGAAAAAGTGTGGTAATGGACGATTTCGACCGTAAAATCTCCAATTAAAGTTTA
>NW_007431081.1:0-465 GCF_000475195.1 Diaphorina citri
AGGAGAAAGCCAGCCGTTCCGAGAACGAACATTATCCCATCAGGATAAAATCCGCCCCGGGCGGGAATCGAACCCGTGACCTAGCATGAAAAATTAGAATTTTAGTATTTTTATCCAGGGGCGATAAGAGGTAGATACGTTGAAAGCACCAGTTCTTGAGTTCCCCATGGATCACTGAAGTTAAGAAACGGTGAGCGTGGGTAACCATCTGGGTAATCGCGTGTGATACTGGCTTATCCCGGTCCCACTCAGGCTGGGTGAGGTTACTGTAAGGAGGGGGGTAGCTTGTCGCCAAATATGGAGGGTAAAATCCCCGTCACTAAAGAACTTGGGTAACCTCTATCAAACGAGAATAAAACTCATCTCTTTGTTAATCTTTGTTATAATAGTCTCTCTCTTTGTCTGTTTGTTTTTCCTTACATTATTTTTCAGTCCGCCGGATGAGTTCGCCTGCGGCGCAGTTTC
>NW_007431082.1:0-465 GCF_000475195.1 Diaphorina citri
TCCCAGTTGACGTGGACTGTATGTAATAATGTAATACCCATACATGCTCATAGTCATCGGTGCCAGCATGGTAGGTAAACATTTGGTGTTAGGAATTTAGGGTTATTGAGATTATGGAAAATTCTAAAGTGCTGAAGTGAGCACCAAAAATTGTGAAGTAATCTTCTTATTTCTAGCCTTTTCCTGTTTAAATAGGGTCGGCGTTTCTTGTCAGTCTCTCCCAGGCAGCCCTATTGCGTACCTCATGTCCTGATAAATAAATTTTTTCTCACCCAGGACTTTTTTCACACAATCTTTCCACTTTTTCTTCGGTCTCCCTCGCCCCTTTTATCCCCCTCACTTCCATTCTCTCAACTTTTTTCCCTATGTAGCTCTCATCTCTTCCTTCAACATGTCCATACCACTGCAGTAGTCTCCTCTCCTGGATTTTCATCGACACTCTATGGGGGCACGGTTGGTCCAGTG
>NW_007431083.1:0-465 GCF_000475195.1 Diaphorina citri
CCTGTGCATAATTCACTCGTAATAATGCACACTAAGTGCTGAGTGTGGGATCTCCATTTAGATTATGCACACTGAAGATATGCATTCGCTATCGTAGGAGTTTTCAAAATCAAAATATTAATCTATACCGTTCCTTTCACTCCAGCCATTGGCTTGGCGGAATATTACCTTGAGAGTATCCAAAGTACGGGTATTGGGAATCAAAACTAAAATGTTGAAAAGTAGGCATCTATCAGGGCTAAATGCTAAAAGATAGCACCTAGATACATAGCCACCATTATCAGGAAGTTGTCAACAGTGACAAATGTAAACACGGAAGTCTCTTGTCGAGTTATAAAATTCGCAGTAAGCATTAGCCTTCTGTAGAAACATGCCGTAGTATCCTAAATCGTACCGATCTCTAGAGAGATCAAGAGGAAGAATACTATAAAATAAATAGTGAAGGACTGAACGGGCCAATTTAAA
>NW_007431084.1:0-465 GCF_000475195.1 Diaphorina citri
AATCTGAAATTCGGCAAAAGTTGCACTTGGCTCCGCCCACAGGCGGAAATAACCTTTTTTTGGCGGTTTTCACCAAACAGTTAGAGATTACTATATACCTGTATGTTATCTAGACTAGAAAAGTCCAACACTTGAAGACACTGGCCTAAATTTTCTTCACTCGCCTTTTAGACTACTCGCCTTTTGAGTATACGAGGTGTGGCTATTAAGTTCGTGGACTTTTCCCATAAAACGATGTGTGTTTAACTTACCCAACTTTAGTAGTTGTCCCCTTCAATGTACTCCCCTCCTCTATCCCTACAACGTTCCAGGCGAATTTTCCATTAATCGAAACAGTGGTGGAGGTCATTTTGTGTAAGGCCTTTCATAACTTCTGCCGCTTTTTTTTTAACGGCATCTACGCTGTCAAATCTCGTACCTTTCAGGGCAGATTTGATTTTTGGGAATAGGTAAAAGTGTAATGAC
>NW_007431085.1:0-465 GCF_000475195.1 Diaphorina citri
CCCAACTAAAAAATAAAAAAAAATCGAAAATTTTCACATAGGCCGTTCTTCTTGGGAACGATTCATTAGTATACTTGTGTACTCGAGTTATACATAGAGATATGGATGTCTAAATTTTCTTATAATCTCAATATTTTATCTTAATATCAAATACCTACCTAACTGGGGGGCCGTTGATATATAATCAGATAAAATCAATCTTTCCTGCAAGCTGCCAAGTACCTTCCGTCGCTCCCTTCTGGGAGCATCTTCTTCGGAAGCTTACTTGCAATGCAAGTTGTGTTAGTGCTACCTCAGTCATCCTGTAGGCACTTTATTCTCCACTCGCACACAACTGGAATAAGAAGAAGTTTTTGATCTCTGGACGTGAACTATTTCACCCGCCTCCCATCACTGAAAACTTCTTCATTCTGTTGCACATCTCCATGCTGCTCAGGAGTGGACTCCTCTGAAGTCAGATAAAGA
>NW_007431086.1:0-465 GCF_000475195.1 Diaphorina citri
CATTACGTTCTTACATTAACTTCATCCAGTCTGAGTGAGGCAAGGGAAGAGCCAGCAACGCGCATTACGTTCTTACATCAACTTCATCCAGTCTGAGTGAGGCAAGGGAAGAGCCAGCAACGCGCATTACGTTCTTACATTAACTTCATCCAGTCTGAGTGAGGCAAGGGAAGAGCCAGCAACGCGCATTACGTTCTTACATTAACTTCATCCAGTCTGAGTGAGGCAAGGGAAGAGCCAGCAACGCGCATTGTCCAGATGGTCTGAATGGTCACTCATCCCGATACCAACAACGTTCCTTAACTTCAGTGGTACATTCAACATGCTATCGTCGCTGGCTTTCTCACGTTGTTCGATCAATTTTTCAACTTATTGTTTAATTACAAATTTTTATCAGTAAATGGTTTCTTCGAGTTAAATTGATCCCAATGGCAAGGAAAACCTAAACCCTTGACAAATAGTGTG
>NW_007431087.1:0-465 GCF_000475195.1 Diaphorina citri
ACAAGTCGAACCAGCTGTCACATCTTAAACGACATTTGACCGCTCATTTAAGATATATTCCGAAATAGTTTTTTTTTTATTAATATTTATTAGAGTGTGCCAACATTGAATAATAATGTTATATACACTTTAGGGTAGGTACCTACTTGCAATTTGAGTTTGGCCTTCTTGAGAAACTCAAGTTCCGAAATAGTAGTTTGTGTTCTAAACTCTACTTCTTTCGATTAGGCGCTTTAACCACCTGGGCGGCCATTCACCATCAGGTAGAACTGACGGGTACGCCTGAACAGCGCCTGTCAGTTCTACCTGATGGCAGGAATAATAAGTCTCTCAGGTGATCTGTCAGGTCTACCTGATAGTGACTGGCCGGCCTTATACTAAAGTCGGTCGCGCCGGAAAACTGTACCAATTACCTACTTTGGTAAAATGATGTTTAACTATTTTTACTTACACCCTCTGTCATAT
>NW_007431088.1:0-465 GCF_000475195.1 Diaphorina citri
CGGCCCTTTAAAAAAAAAAAAAAAAAAAAAAAGTTTGATTAAGTGGAAGGGGTCACAGTAGGTATAAAAATTCTGGGTAATTATGCAGAAGCCACTACAGTGGAAAAGAAAGCTCCTTTTTGTATTTAACCTAACCTATAATAACACTAATCACTGCTCTAATTGTGAAAACTCCTTTTTGCGTTTAACCTAACCCTATAATGACTCTGGTCACTGCACTCACTGCTCGTTTGTGCCAGACTTCCACTTTGATAGCCATCTTCCACTGACGTGACTTCTTCACAAATACCAAATTCTGCATTTATGTCTCAAAATTAAAAAAAGTTTTGGCGGTGCAGGTTTTACAAAAAATACTTTCCTTCCTATAGGATAAGGAAAGTAAAAACAATACTTTCTCATTACCTTGTATAGGTTCCCTATACGTAGGCTTGCCAAATATCCAAAATGTCGATTCGGGACGCGAAT
>NW_007431089.1:0-465 GCF_000475195.1 Diaphorina citri
TTCTCTCTTCGCTTTCGAAACGATAAGACCTTATAATAATAATAATAAAAATCTACATAGGTAGTCGTAAAAAAAAAACTTGTAGGACCCCTTCAAGTTGTAGGTCATAGAATAGGGATATTCTGATCAGTACACTTTGATTATTGCTTGATTAATTCTAAGCTATGCAAAAACTTACTGCACATGTGCTGAGATCATCAACTCGACATAGACACGCAATTATAATTATCAGTGGATCGTACTAATTAAGAGACTACAAAACTCCTGGAATAAGGAAAAACATGACAGGAAAATAATAGTTTTTTTTTTTCATAAAGCAACAAAACTGCCCTTTTAGGACACAGGTACTGTGGCCGTATTTAGGGGGTTGGGAGAGGGTGCCTGATCCCCCCCCCTCGGGCTCAATTTTCGCTCCTTTGTCCCCACAAAGGAGCGAAAATTGAGTCGGACTCTTGGGCTCCCTCG
>NW_007431090.1:0-465 GCF_000475195.1 Diaphorina citri
TGTTGATCAGAGGTTTCCGCAACGCGATTGGTCCTTTGGGTCCGACCTTCTTACTGGATCGGTTGTCTGAAAGCAGGAGGCGGAGGATAATGAAAGGGGACTTTGCTTAAAACCCAAATTAGTGCAAAGAGACTCACCAGTGAAGAGTCTACTCTTTACAACGTCTGTGCTTTGATAGAACAACTTCAAAAACCAACAAACAAAAAGTTTAATGGAGGGTATTATAACAAGTACGAGTAGGTAGGTACCCATGATAGTCTTATTGTTCCGAAATCCAAGAGAGAAGGACAGGATAGGAGAAAGCCAGCCCTTCCGTAATTTGTGATTTCCTGTAATTTTCGTCTCGAATGAGAATCGAATCCGTGACCTAGCACTTACAAGACAGACGCACTACCAACTTTTTTTTTTCTTTGCAGCCTCTTAATCAGTAATAGGTTTAGGCTACAAATTGTAGCCTAAAGGCCT
>NW_007431091.1:0-465 GCF_000475195.1 Diaphorina citri
TTCCATACATAATTACATAGTGTTTGATCAAGAAGATAATTGCTAGCCATGTCATACATAAATCTCTTCCATCTTCCAGCCAGCAACATGGAGGAAAAAATTTCAGTTCATAATATACATATTTTTTTGCGGATATCCTTAATTATCTCCGCTTGAGGACTATTCTATAAAATAAGTGTGTAGGATATTTGAACGCCACTTATAGGGTGTTATTGAAGCTACCAAAGTGTGTAGACCAGTGGGTAAAACTTCAAAGGTTCCATAGTTGTAGACATAATAGGCCAGGTAGATCAGTGGGTAAATCTTCAAAGGTTCCATAGTTGTAGACATAATAGTTGGTACATTTTCAACTTCAATAATTCTAGTACAGCCTATTAGGTAGGTACATTTCCCCCCAAACCATAAGTTCACAAAAGTCGATGAGATCCATAAGAATGTACAACACTAATCCTAAAGACTATGAAC
>NW_007431092.1:0-465 GCF_000475195.1 Diaphorina citri
AAAAAAAAAAAAAAAAAAAAAAAAAAAAAAAAAAATTCTTTAATCTGGTGAAATATCAAAATCAGCATCCATAAATGGTGAATTGGTGACGAAAGAAATAAAAAAATCATCAACAAAATATGCAAGTTAAATTTCTTTGTATTTTTTTAATGACCTCATTATTTTATGGTAAATTAGTAAGTTGTAGGTAATTCTATAGTCCTCAGGTAAGTAGATATTAGGAGGCGGTATCGGATGATGGATGAACGAATCAAATCATATCCGTGTCCTACATTTGGCATCTCTACCATGTTCACTTTAATCGAGCTTACATTTTTTTTCTCTCTCAAAAAATACTAGACAGCCCGAGCTTCTCTCTATGTCCCTCTCTCCCTATCTTTCTCTCTCCATCCTTCTCTCCCTCCCTCCCTCCCTCCCTCCCTCCCTAACTCTCTCTCTCTCTCTCCCTCCCATGTTTCTCCATTT
>NW_007431093.1:0-465 GCF_000475195.1 Diaphorina citri
GTCCATCAGTTACTTGAAATGGTCGAAACTTGTCCAGCTGGAAAGATAACCCAACTTGAAAATTTCGAGATCAGTTACCAGAGATGCTCTATAACTCAATTTTGACATTGAGATTATTGGGTATGTTTTCTGCCCAAGTGTAGATTTCTACTTGAAAAAGCATTCGAAAATTGACCGATATGAGGTCATCATATTTTGTTAATTTGTAAATTTAGCTGCATATCTAGGGATTAAAACATACTCGTATAAGTGTGACTGTAGACCTAGGGTTTACTGTAGACCTAGGGTTTACTGTAGACCTAGGGTTTACTGTAGACCTAGGGTTTACTGTAGACCTAGGGTTTACCGTAGACCTAGGGTTTACTGTAGACCTAGGGTTTACTGTAGACCTAGGGTTTACTGTAGACCTAGGGTTTACTGTAGACCTAGGGTTTACTATAGACCTAGGGTTTACTGTAGACCTAG
>NW_007431094.1:0-465 GCF_000475195.1 Diaphorina citri
TGAAACAAGATTGCTATTTAAAAGATAATTTCGAATCAAAATTTGTATGAGTGCCCGATAATAACTTAGGTATGCAATATGGAACACTACTAACCTTTAAAATCTAATTTGACAAGAAGAAGAAGAAGGGGATTTTAGCCCTCCAACCTCCAATTTACTAGTCTTGTCAAGGAACATGGTTCCACTTGGTTCAATAAACCCCTAGTCTTTACAGGTCCTTTTATTTCGTTTCTATCGCTCCGTATCATTCTCTAATAAATAATGAAAATTCAGCCCGACTCAAGTCTGTAAAATACTAATATAGGGCCCGCCCATAAAACAAAATTTATAGATGAACTATAATATTTTTTATCCGATATCCCCTTTCATTCTTTCTCAAGATTTTCCTTTTTTTTTTCGTTTGGGCTTCAAAGGACCACGGAATTCTTAACTCTATGGTTTTTGCTTTCTTTTGTGCCAGTATAT
>NW_007431095.1:0-465 GCF_000475195.1 Diaphorina citri
TGAGTCATACTGTATTTCGTCCCAACAATCCAGTTCTATACGTCCCCACAATCCCGTTATATTCGTCCCAACAATCCAGTTCTATACGTCCCCACAATCCCGTTCTATTCGTCCCAACAATCCAGCTCTATTTGTCCCCACAATCCAATTCTATTCGTCCCAACAATCCAGTTCTATTCGTCCCCACTCCAGTACGTCGCGTCGCACCCCCCTTTACAACGGCCTTCATATCCTATTATTATTTGACCTGGATTCTATCTTCAACAATTTTTGAAAGGAACAAGAGGTCACCTTGACTTGTGCACTTTTCTACAGGGTGATTGTGTGAAGCTATACATGGCTATGGGTCACAAAATACCTAATCCTTCAATCAATGTTCTGTTGCTGATCGAGCTAATCGGTAGACCTGACAGGTAGATAGTGAGTGGCTGGCCTAAAGCTACCTACGTATATCATCGATGCATC
>NW_007431096.1:0-465 GCF_000475195.1 Diaphorina citri
AAATATCTGGAGTGAATATCACACGACTTTCCTATGCTCTTTAGAGGCTGAAACTTTGGATCTGGTCACAATAAAATGGCTAAAACTCTGGATCTATGTAGACTATACAGACCAATGGCTGAGTCTTTGGATTCAGGCGAATGGCTGAAACTTTGGATTTAGGCTTTAGGGACCCCAAAACGTGTTTTGGCACTAAAACGTCTAAAAACAAATCAACGAAAATATCGTCGAATATTACAATAAGGATATAAGGAAAGGAATTCTTACTATAGGATAAGGAAAGTAAAAAGAAGATGGGATAAAAATCGATATGAGAAAGAAAGAAGAAAAAAACGAGATGAAAAAAAAAAGTCAATTAACGAGATTTGAACCCATGACCTTCGGAGTATGACGTGACTAAAAGCACGGGGACTACAGGAGAATCATCTCACAGGATCGCTAGGAATTAGAACTTCGAATTGGACT
>NW_007431097.1:0-465 GCF_000475195.1 Diaphorina citri
ATACGTAAATAATTGCTCAGATTCGGCCTTGACTGTTGGAATATCGCACAGGGCATTGGTCCAAATTTGCGTCGAATTTGTACGAAGTAGATGTTATAGAAAGAGAGAGAAGTAATGGAAAGCGGGAGAAGGAGGGTAGGTAGGTATATAGGAAGAGGGAGGGTTTATCCACACTGTTGAGTAGCGCTGTCGAGGCGATATTTTATTTATAACCTGGACGCGGCTTGTGTGACTTGTTTAAAGGGGGTCTAAAAGTTTATTCAGTGAACAAAAAACGATTTCAAACTATATCCATTCCAAGAGAATCTGAAGTTGCTATCCAAGAAAAAATGATTCAAGATACAATATTGAAGAGAAGAAACAACCAGTTTTTTTGGCTTTATGGTGTTCTGGACAAAATTTGCACCACCACTTTCGTGTTCCTGGTAAAAAGACCTTTAATTTGATATATAGGTCGACCAGGTT
>NW_007431098.1:0-465 GCF_000475195.1 Diaphorina citri
CCCCCCCCCGGCAAATTTCTGGATACTGCCCTGTTGTACATTACCTGCCCATTATGTTAGACTTCATCACTCGATAAGGTAGATCTTGAGTGATATGTAATCCTTTTAGAACTTGGAATATACTTTCATTTTTGTTGACATTAATTCTCGTATGTGAATCAACTTTCTTGTTATTTCTAGATCTTCCTTTCTGAAAATCAATACCAAGTTATTAAGAGCTGGTTGGTCAGGTATCCCCGAGCTTGGCTACGCCGCTGCATAATCCGAAAATGTAATAGAAAAGTCAATCAATCAATCAAAATCAAATCATCAATCTTTGTGGTAAAGCAGAGAGCTTTTTCACAACTTTGTGCGTATCACAGTATTACAAGTCAAAATCAAATCATCAATCTTTGTGGTAAAGCAGAGAGCTTTTTCACAACTTTGTGCGTATCACAGTATTACAAGTCTTTCATTTACTCAATC
>NW_007431099.1:0-465 GCF_000475195.1 Diaphorina citri
CTCTCTCTCTCTCTCTCTCTCTCTCTCTCTCTCTCTCTCTCTCTCTCTCTCTCTCTCTCTCTCTCTCTCTCTCTAAACGTACGACTATAATTATGCCATGTAAAAATTTGTAAAACATGCAGATATTTACATTTTCCGGCTAACATAAGCATAACTACATGAGGAATACATAGAGTTACAGAGGTGGGTTAAGGTGTTTCGAGGTACGCAATACGAATTCTGCCTGAAAGATTAAGTGAAGGCTTTCATTTCAAAAAGGACCATTTTTTCGCGGATAATTGATAGAGGGAACTGTAACTGCCAAGGCTTTATCATCCCAAAATCGAAGAGAGAAGGAAGACGGGATAGGAGAAACCCGCAGCCGTTCCTAGAACGAACCTCATCCGTTCAGGATAAAATCAAGGACCTAGCGCTCACAAGACAGGCGCGCTACCAACCAAAGCTAACTATGCTGGCGACCTTAAA
>NW_007431100.1:0-465 GCF_000475195.1 Diaphorina citri
ACTCTAAGGCTTAGGTGTTGGGGCAAAGAAACCCAAAAGATGGGTTAAAAGCTTTTATAAATCCAAAGTTACCTATCCTAATTTGTTCCTTTTTCCTTTCCTTCTTTTAATATTCCTTTTCTTCTTTTCCTTCTCCTCCTCCTCCTCTTTCTCCTCTTCTTCTTCACCTAGTGGTTAGATCCAATGAGGCATGGAATGTTCGGAATTCCGTCACCACAGTGACACGTACAAGGTGCAATCTATGCAAATAGGTGTACACTTTTAAGATACTATCTATGTATCTATCTCAGTTTCAAGGTCACATGACTGATCAAGGCGTGCTGGTTTGATAACAGATCACCTGGAACAGAGATAAGACCGTGGTGGAGATAATGTCAGGATGCCACACTATCTGGGCAAAACCTGGGCAACATCTATACCTATGTATCTAGGCAATACCTATATTGTCTATATCTCTATATCTAT
>NW_007431101.1:0-465 GCF_000475195.1 Diaphorina citri
ATTCTTCCATACAAAAAGCTACATATCATTGACCTTGAACTGAGAATGGAAGCATCATACAAATCAATGTTTGCGACAAAGGTCAGCAAACACTTCACCATACAATATACAACAGTCAGACCCCAGACATAAACAATAGAAGAACAAAGAACAACACTTGAACCTCTCTGGGCAAAGAAAAACAAAACTGTCCAAACAAACAACAGAGAGATCAGACAACAAGAGAGAATAGCTGAGAGGAGAAGGAGGAGGAGGAGGAGGAAAAGCAATGAAGAAGACAAAGGATAATAGAATATCTCAGGCAGAGATTTAGGAAAGGAGGGGAAGGATTACAAACAAAGCACAGAATATAGAAACTGAAGTATACCTTATTGTGTAAGCAATTAGTTGGAGATAATTTTTAATTCCTCAAAAGAAAAAAAGAGAGGAAAAAGGAATGTAAAAAGGTAAAAATTAAAATTAGCA
>NW_007431102.1:0-465 GCF_000475195.1 Diaphorina citri
CTACAGGCAGATAACTCAATATTGAGCGCAGATTTTGAGTCCAGGAGAGAAAGTACAAACATTGTTCCAGAGAGTCTTGACGAAACAACATTGGTTGTAAATGGGAAAACTGCACAAGTGCACAGTCCTCTTGTAAAGGCAACTTCTCAATTTTTGTAATGAGAAATTGAAAGAAGAAAGCTTTTTACGCGCTAAGTCATTTGCACAAACTAGCTTGCGCATGCCAAAACTGGGAGAGGAACCTAGAAAAAAAAATCGCTTGTGTAAACTTCAAGCCTGCGTTCACTTGTGCAAATTAGCTTGCGCAAGCCAGTTTCTGCAAATGGCTTGAGCGTGTAAATCCACTACGCGAAGACCCTGCTTTATACAACTAGGTATGAGGGAATGATCTAAAGTTGTTGTTATTTCAACTAGCTCCTTGGAGTACGAGATACAAAAGCCGTTCACACCACAGCACCAACTGTT
>NW_007431103.1:0-465 GCF_000475195.1 Diaphorina citri
TGCACCTCTCTAGGGCTTTCAGGAAAATACTGCGGGGAGAAAAGGAGAGAGAGATGAGTTAGTTGAATCAAGATTTGAGGGCACGCCCAGTGGTAATTGCCATGTAGAAGGTGCCGGTTTCGATCAAACCATCGTCAAAGAAAATGGCACTATTTCGATGGCCAATTTTTAAACAGGTTACTTTCTGGTGTTCTCGTGTTGACCCATCACCTAAATGGGAAGTATTGTGTCTCATATCGCCCATCTGATGAGAGGCATAGGTACTACGGGACGGGGATGCTACGATACAGAAATAAAAACGGCGGTGAAACACTCCATCTGGACAATCGGGTGCCTTTTCCTGACCCACATTAAAAAAGAGAGCAAGATTTTTCTTTGAATAACCAAACGTTAAAACCCTGTGAATCAAGAACAAGTTAATCGAACTGGTAGCTATTCTAATAATAGAATCAAAGACTCACTCTC
>NW_007431104.1:0-465 GCF_000475195.1 Diaphorina citri
AGTTCAACTTGAAGAGATCGTTGGAATGTATGAATGAAGTGCTAGCAGAATACAAGATGAAAATGAATATGACTAAGATTGAGATTCTAGTAAGCAAGAGGGAAGCGGAAACAGTGAACATCCGAGTGAATGGTTGTGAACTAAAACAGAGCAAGTCATTTAAATATTTGGGGAGCAATATTACGGAAAACGCCAAGAGTGTTGTTGATATAAAGCAAAGGATAGCCCAAGCCAAAGCTGCCTTCATGAAGAAATCAGAGACTTGGGTGATTGGAATGGCTGAAAGAAAGGAAATTGAAGCATTTGAAATGTGGTGTTGGTGAAAAATGAACAAGATCAAGTGGACGGAAAGAATGAGCAATGAAAGGGTGTTGCAGATGGTAGGAAAAAGAAGACAGATTATGAACATGCTAGAGGAAAGAAGACATCGCTGGATAGGACATCTCTACAGGCATAATGATTTCA
>NW_007431105.1:0-465 GCF_000475195.1 Diaphorina citri
GAGATGGTTGCTGCGCTTGGCGGTATTTTGACCGCTTTTTGGCGGTTTTTGACCGTTTTCTGGCGGTTTTTGACCGACATTCCTTATCCTATTGAATGATGCTTATTTGAGTGTTCGCTTACCCAAACTTTTACAATATCTCTTACCGTTTTGTCGCTATATCTGAAAACCGCCAAAAAACGGTCGAAATCTGTCCAAAAGCGGTCAAAATACCGCCAAGCGCAGCAACCATCTCAACCAAACGTTTTGTGTTGCATCCTTGTCACATTTGTGAACTACATACCAAATTTCAAGTCTCTAGCTCATGCCGTCCCCGAGATATTGTTAAATTACACCGAAAACCGCCAAAAAGCGGTAAAATGCCGCCAACCGTTGCACCGGTCTTGCATACCGTTCCCAAGATATTGTTAAATTACACCGAAAACCGCCAAAAAGCGGTAAAATGCCGCCAACCGTTGCACCGGT
>NW_007431107.1:0-465 GCF_000475195.1 Diaphorina citri
CATGTCCCGCGAAATATGGACGTCGGGAACTCCTATCTCAGTATCTACGCATTTTGTTATCTTATCACTATTTTTCAATATCAGCATAGATATCTATACCTATTTTCAAATTTAGATATTTTCATTCCATTTTTTATCATATACTTATTCAAGTAGTTAGTTACTTCTTCGTGCATTGTGCATTTATTTCGATCGAGAAGAATGGATAACAATCCATCATCTTCAAACAATGATCTACAAGGAGTTTCACTGGATGAGCTACCAAGCTATCCCCAGGGACCTTTTTCCCAAAAGATGAACAAGATGTGGAAAGGGTGTTTTGTACCAAAGTGTGTAAACACAACAACAAGAACACCGAATAAGTTATTTATTACTTTGCCATCTAACTTAAGTATCAAAAAGAAGTGGTTTAAACAAGCAAGGAGACCATACAATATATCTGATAAATCCACACTATATGCATGT
>NW_007431108.1:0-465 GCF_000475195.1 Diaphorina citri
GTTGAAAGTCTGTGATGTTGATATTCTATTGACCTTTCCTGATCAAAAACGTCCACTGTGCTCGAAACTCATAAATCTTAACTCTAATGTGGGTCGCCGTGAGCATAAAAAATATGTTTACAATAAGCAACCTGCATCTGGATGCCTTGCTTATAATCTGTCTTGTATAAATCCATATTGATCCTTCGTCTACAGACAGGATATAACGGTTTGGATCAATATTTATGTTGACAGAAGACAATATCGTGTTTATGTTACCATGGTAACAATATCTGTGATCCTATGGGGTCTGGGTTCAAACCCCGCTGGGGATGGAAGCTAGATGATTTATGTTATCAAACCAGATAAATGCATTATTTCTATTATAAAGCGCCATAATGGTGTCTTGATAGATACCAGCACAAGACGTTCCCTAGAAATTCATAATCAACAAGTAACCGAAGTACCGTGCCCAAAAACCAAACA
>NW_007431109.1:0-465 GCF_000475195.1 Diaphorina citri
TTGGACTTTGGATCTGGAGGTTGGTGGTTCGAGTCCAAGTCAAGTCATAAAATTTATCTAGGTGTAATAATCGGGGAATTAAAAATTCCTTTTAACCCAAGAACATTGGATCGTATCCAGATAGATGGGTTGTTTTTGCCAACATGATAATAATCTTGGAAACTCGATGATGCTTATTTGATGATCTCTGAAATAATACAAATTTCAGATAGGTAACAACTTGGAAGGTAGCACGTCTGCCTTGTAAGCTCTAGGTCGCGGGTTCGATTCCCGTCCGTAGCAAACTTTATCCTACAGAAATAAAGGATCCTTCTGGGAACGCCTGAATTTTATCATAATCTGTCCTCCTTCCTTCAATATCGGGACAATAAGACCTCCGTTCCTTCTATCAAACCTCTGGAATAAATTACAATCCATTCATTGCACATTGCATAGTTTTCATATTTCCAGGCACTCACACAAATT
>NW_007431110.1:0-465 GCF_000475195.1 Diaphorina citri
AAGAAGAAGAAGAAGAAGAAAAGAGCGAATATTTTAGTGGAGACACCAGGACAACAGAACGCTAAAGTTAGTGGAGATGCCAAAATTACGTGACATTTGTATCTATCTTTGTATCTAGGAAACTAAATTAATAATTAGAATAGGTAGGTACTTATTAATTCGTCAAATTAGATAATTTACACCCTTTTCTTTGGAGTTGTAATACTTCAATGGAATTACCAATTACTCAATTACCTCTGTATAGTTTTGGCAACTTTTCTCTGTCACAGAAATACTTTTAAATGCAATTACGTAGTTTTGGCAAATTTTCAGAAGAGACAAAGAGAGAGAGAGAAAGAGAGAGAGAGAGAGAGAGAGAGAGAGATAGGAAGTGAGAGAAAAGTTCTACAGTAGGTACTCATACCTAGGTACCTAAGCATCTGGTAAACTAACTCTTTTTTGTATTACTGGTTACTGGCAATAGGT
>NW_007431111.1:0-465 GCF_000475195.1 Diaphorina citri
ACTTTGAAAACTCAATGATTAAGAAATTGGAAATTGAGTAAATTATGGAATCAAGTTTACTCAATTGAGTGAATTACACACAATAATGAATGCTTGATTGAGACATCACCATGAGGTTGGTGTGTGTTTGTCTGCAATTCGTTTGTTTACAACGTTGAGCTGGCAAACTCACCGCTGATCTTTCTAAATACCTCAATGCTGCACTAACCAGTGGTGTATCCTGCATCTTCTCTACGGTTTATTTCTTACCCTCTCCCTACTTACGTCCTTTCTTCTTCTTCTTCTTCTTCTTCCTCAAATCCTCGCCTTTTCCCTTGTTTAGACGGAGTTGGCGTTTTTCGTCAGCCTCTCAGTCAGCCCTTGGGCGACCGCTTTGGGCTGACATTTTAAGAGTGGCTGCCCTTTGCATTCAACCTTTTCTATTTCCTTAGCAAGGGAAATCAGGCTGGTATCCTCCCTCTTTAC
>NW_007431112.1:0-465 GCF_000475195.1 Diaphorina citri
TATGGTTTAGCAGAAAAAAGTTCTCACTTTGAAAAATGTAATTGAAATTTCAAGAAAATCCGTTCTTAACCCTTGCTTACCAACTTTTTGTTCGTCCAGATTCTCAAAGTTTCAAAGTCCTGTGCGCTTTAGTGACTCAAGAATGAAATCCGATAATTAACTCGTTCCCAGGAAAAAGGGCTTATGTTATATTTTTTGGGCCCTATTCACATAGGCCTTTCTTTCTGGGAACGATTGCATTGATGTTATTATTACAATGCGTGTGCCCCAATAGTAAACATAGGGGCGAAAAATCCTAAACACACAGCCTTTTCTTTTGAATTTTCCGACCTCACCAGGTACTGAACCCAAACCTTCTACATTCCAGGCTAATACCCAATTCTTGTCCTGGATTACTCAAAAGGCCTCCTCTCTCTCTTTCTCTTGATCTCTCCCTTTTTCCTCTCTTTCTCCCACTCTCCCTCT
>NW_007431113.1:0-465 GCF_000475195.1 Diaphorina citri
TCCTGTCTTCCTTCTCTCTTCGATTTCGGGACGATAAGACCATAGCAGTTACAGTTCCTTCTGTCAAACCTCTTGAAAAAAAAAGAAGTAGGAATTTAATGAGATTGATGAGGTTTGATGCCTTGAGAAATTTTTTGATGATACCCCTAAACCATGTTCAAATTTTCAGTGAAGGATCTCATGAGCCCTCGCCCTTTTAAAAAACCATTGTGTTTCTATTCTGACCAAATTGTCTTCAGAATATTATTTCGAATGTAACAAGCACCTCTTACAACATACAAGGGAAATCATTTCACCTTTGAAAGAATTATTTCAGAATATTTTCATATTATTTAAATTTCATGTAAAGGCTCCGATGCACTTTCCTATGAAAGATTTTTATGCTGAACTATAGGTAGGTATTTGCATTTGCATGTAGAGCCTCTCACGGATAGATAGGTAGGTACAAGGATTTTACATTTCAAT
>NW_007431114.1:0-465 GCF_000475195.1 Diaphorina citri
CCATTTGTTGATTTTTGTATGAATTCCTTCGAGTTTTGTATAAATTCCTGGCTTTTTTATGGTCTTTTTTGAAAAATACCTGGCTTTTTTTACAGCCTTTTTTAAAAAGATGTGATATGGTGTGTCTGTGTAACGTTAATTGTTGGAATATGTAAAGTGATGTCCATGTATAATTTTAATAATAGGATAAAAAGCACATTAGAAGAGACCTTCCTCCAGTAGTGGATTAATACGTTAGAGACCTTTTTGCAGCAGTGTAAGAATGAAGAAGACATCTTTGTTCAGCAGTTAAAGAGTAGTGAAGAAGAGATCTTTTTCCAGCAGTAAACTAAGTAGATGGATGCTGACTCTTGATGGTGGATACGTCCCGTCCGTTGCCCGTAGCTATTTCAGCGATAATCAAATTGAAAACCAAAATTCAAACCGAAAATGACGATAAGCAATTCTAAACTACTTATCGAACAC
>NW_007431115.1:0-465 GCF_000475195.1 Diaphorina citri
TTCAATTTTAAAAATTATGAGAATTTTTAAAAATCCAGGCTTTTTTTTCTTCTTTTCAAAGATTTAAACTGATTGCATCATGTCAGAAGGACATAGGAGTATATTCAAATAGCTCTGTTCTATTTAAGACAAGCTGTGCAGGGCAAGGAATGCACTGAATGCATCAGGGGCCAATGAAATGTCCAGCTCTGATAGAACGATTAAGGTCAATATACAATTGATTCGCATTTCAATTCGACACCTGACGTTCCAAATTGACTTTGTATTTCATGAGATTGCACAAGGCAAGATTGGCAAGGTACGTATGGAAGATAAGTATGTGAGATTAGTACGTGCATTGAACACGCCCTATGTCTCAAGGTGAACATTTTGGATGTGTATTTGTAGACCCCCACAAAAACACAAATGTGAAAAAAAAAGGCCAAGTTCCTATCCAAAAATGTCGGCCTATAAAAGTGGTGAGAT
>NW_007431116.1:0-465 GCF_000475195.1 Diaphorina citri
TTTATGAACAAAATGCTGGCTCTTAAGTTCGTGCTAAGCATAGTCTCAAGGCATTTGATTGGCCAATTTTGACTTGAGCCTAATCTAAGAACGATCATTCTTGTTCATAAATACGAGTGTGAATCTCGGACAGTCGGGACAGTGTTGTTGTTGTTGTTGTTTTTAACGTTTCCGACAGCTTCACAATACCGTTTCTAGATCTTACTAGGAACTTCGCCACCGTCACGGGATCAGTTCAGAGGGAGGTTGGATACAGTCGGGACAGTGAAAGTCAGACATTACAACACACATACATACATAGGTACTCTTCGTTTTGAAAGGGAGTGGAAGATAGAGAGAGAGAGAGGGATTTAGAGAGAGAGAATAGAGAGGGACGGAGAGAGAGAGAGGGACGGAGAGAGAGAGAGAATAGAGAGGGACGGAGAGAATAGAGAGGGAGAGAGAGAGAGAGAGAGAGAAACACCA
>NW_007431117.1:0-465 GCF_000475195.1 Diaphorina citri
TCATACCTCGGCTGGGATCGAACCCACGCCCTCCTGTATACCAGGCGAGCGTCTTGACCACTACGCCACCGAGGCAGCTATAGGTATCTCTTTGCTTTAGGTAGATGTTGTAATAAAGCTATACATTGTAAAGGTATATATTCTGCTGATGAGATTAGCTATAACAGCTTCAAGTAAATTGCACTTCCATGTGCATTCGAGGTATTATTTTATATACAGGGTGGGTTCGGCAGAGTTTGTTCTCGTTCTGAGATGAAGTTTCAAAATACCCAAGATACAAGATTCCAATCAGAAACTGAAATTTTGTTCCACATATTATTTGGGATTCTCAATTTTGTTGAGACCAAAAGAAGAACGGGAAAAAGAAGGAGAAAAAGGAAAAGGACGACGAAGATAGAAGATGGAGAAGGAGGAGGGGGATAAGAAGAAGAGGAAGAAGAAGAAGAAGAAGAAGAAGAAGAAGAA
>NW_007431118.1:0-465 GCF_000475195.1 Diaphorina citri
TTCAGCTACCTACTATCCCTTTGACTTTAGGAAATTTAATATTATTTTTATTTTGTATAAGAGAGTAGGGAGAGCGAGAGCGAGAGAGAGAGAGAGAGAGAGAGGGAAAGAAAGAAAAGAGAAACCGCGAGACACGTAGAAAGAAATAGGGCAAAAAGAGAGAGAGGGGAGAGAGTGAGAGGAAACATAATGCGCTATTGAACATAGAAAAAGGAAGGACGGAAAAAAGGACTAAAAATGAGGTTTTTGTAAGGACTAAAAATGAGGTTTTTGTAAATATACCTAGGTATGAATCTACTGTGCAGGTATAAAATAAAAGTTTATTACCTATTTCTCTTTTTGAGAAAGAGAGGGATAAATCGAGAAGAGAAAAAGAGAGAAAAAAATGTTATACTACGGAAAGCATAACGTGTTAAGGATTTCCTTTCTCTCTATTTTTTTTTTTTTTTTTTTAAAAAAATGAGT
>NW_007431119.1:0-465 GCF_000475195.1 Diaphorina citri
ATTGGTTATCGTCATTCCTGGAAATCCTGGATTCGATTCCCGGTGAGGTCCAAGGTTCAATATGAGACTATAAATCCGGACATTTGTTTGTTTCTAGGGATTATAATCCCGGAATCAAATTTCAATCAATTGATTTCAGGACGATAATTCCGGGATCCTGGGACCAATCACGGGATTGATGAAAACAAGGTTTACTGCTTAAAATAAAGAAAATAAGAGAGTATATTAGAAAAAATCTGGTGTGAACATCACACGACTTTCCTTATCCTATTGAATGATGCTTATTTGAGTGTTCTTTTACCCTAACTTTTAGTAGGTAATGCGTTAGTGAAGAATGAAGTGCTCTTTATGGGGAGCTCTTTTTGCGAAGTTAACGAAAGCGAAATCCCTTCATCTCGAATTTGCCAAATTTGAGAGTTACTTACCTGGTGATTTGAGAGCATGTGCTTTTTCCATCTCAATGAT
>NW_007431120.1:0-465 GCF_000475195.1 Diaphorina citri
TTTGGGTTTCCAAGCACGTCCCGTCCTGTACATCTAGATCTGGTATAACTGACATGAGTGCCAGTATGGATCCATACAATTAATTCCAAACCCCATTCCATTCAATCCACCAACTATCAACAGTATCAACTATCCAGGAATGCTATTGAGGTATCTAACTATCAGACACTACCTTGTCTGCCATTCTATTGGATACCAAGACACCAGTGTCTGCTCATGAACGACGTAATGGAATGGTAATTCAAGAATAACGGCGTACCAACTATCTCGTTATTGTTACTTTGCTTATCAGACGGTCTCACTCGCATTATCTTCAAACCACAAAACAAATTGACTCTGAAAAATTGAAGGAGAATAAGATCCATTACAACGAAAATGAGGTAAGGCTGGAAACCAAGGATATCTTTACTATCATTGTCATGGTTGCGATCTCATAAAAACACGAAGTAAGGTAGCTGCTACCTA
>NW_007431121.1:0-465 GCF_000475195.1 Diaphorina citri
GGCCCTGATACGAAAAAGATAAGAAAGATAGGGGAAGAAAAAGAAGATAAGAAAGTGGCTCTCCCCCTCCTAAATACGGCCCTGATACAAAGAAGTTAAGAAAGATAGGGGAAGAAGAAGAAAAGGGAAACAAGAAGAGGATAAGAAAGATAGGAGAAGAAAATAATACCGGGTCCCTGGCCCTCCCCCTTAAATACGGCCCTGATACAAAGAAGATTCCCCTATCTTCCTCCTAAGAAGAAGATAAGAAAGATAAGGAAAGGTAAGAAAAGGGGAAGAAGAAGAAGAAGAGGAAGAGGAAGAGAGGGAAACAAGAAGAAGATAACAAAAACAGGGGTAGAAAATAACCCCGGGTCCCTGGCCCTCCCCCTTAAATACCGCCCTGACTCGAAGAAGATAAGAAAGATAGAAGGGAAGAAAATAATATCCTCGTGCCATTTCCAAGTGGTATGTACGGGGCGAAAT
>NW_007431122.1:0-465 GCF_000475195.1 Diaphorina citri
TAACAGTCTGTTAGCTTAACAGGCCTTCTAACTGAGAAATAGTCCTGTAATACACTCTACATTAGTAGGTACTCAGTTTTATCCTGACCTCACAAGCAACACCTAAATCGGCTCTCAATTTCTCAAGAGAAATTCCCTTTGATTTGGGTACATATTATATTTATTTACTTGACCAAACAAGAACCTTGGTGTCAACAACTAAATTGGTTCGGTCGTTTATTATAATATTATTACAACAAAAGATACATTATTAAATCTTTTTCAATATCAGACAAGCTCAAATAATATCTAATATTATTTTGCATATTAATAGGAACTTATCACACAATAGATATAATTAGTAGATTCCCTTTATTATAATTTAATCCCTAGTACATATTATTATATATATTTAATTTCAAGTGTAATTCGGTGAAAGATATTGCACACACTTTATGAATTATTTTATTTCAGTGTAAATAACGT
>NW_007431123.1:0-465 GCF_000475195.1 Diaphorina citri
CAATATAATTCCAATGATCAGGTGATTTTTTGATTCACATGTTGATAATAATAACATTAGTTGTATTCCAATAGTGTTAATATCATTAGAAGTACTCCCAGCTGATGAGATCCAAAAGTTTGAAACAGCTGTCCAGAGATTTTCAAACCCATACCAGTCTTGCAGTAGGTACACAGCATATCACAATATCACATACATAATTACCTATTATAATTTATGTTGATGTTGTTCTTTTTTCTTTGCCTTTTCCCATGTTTAAGTAGTAGGGGTTTGGCATTTTTTTTGGTCAGCTTCTCAAACAGCCTTGGGGTGATTACTTTAGGCTACAAAAGTTTACGATTGGATGACTGGATGTCCTTCACACTCAATCTTTGCTCTTTCTTTAGCAAGGGCAATTTCAGACTGGTATGCTCCTTGTTTAAAGTCCCCCAGACAGACATCTCACTTGATGTTGGATGAAGGTGC
>NW_007431124.1:0-465 GCF_000475195.1 Diaphorina citri
GTCATTTTCTGCAAATTTTCGAAATATTAATTTTTATAAGGAAAGGAAAAAAAGAATAGAAGAAACAGGTGAAAATTTGAATACATGCTTGATTGTATAAGGTAATCTTTGATAGAACACCGTATAGGTAGTCATCAAAGATCCACATTTACATTAGGCTAGCCACACACTATCAGGTAGACCAGACAGGTACACCTGATCAGTTCCACCTGTCAGGTCTGCCTGACAGTGTGTGTGCTCATCAGTAGATCTGACAGACAGAACTTTTCAGTCGTACCTGTCAGGTCTACCTGATAGCGAGTGGCTGTCCTAAGGATACCAAGTTTCAGGCCTTGACAATCGTAAACTTATTATATTTTAGGGACATTATCAATATGGTTTACCTTAAGATGAGAAGGAAGCAGGATGTGCTCATCCCATTCCAGACGAGTGGGGAACTCCAAGTTACAGATGTTACACTTGGGG
>NW_007431125.1:0-465 GCF_000475195.1 Diaphorina citri
TAGTTCAGCTATTCTCAAAATGTAAACAATTTCAGTTCTAAAGTGTAGTTTAGCTATTCTCAAAATGTAAACAATTTTGGTTCTAAAGTGCTTGTAGTTCAGCTATTTTCAAAATGTAAACAATTTCAGTTCTAAAGTGCTTGTAGTTTAGCTATTCTCAAAATGTAAACAATTTCAGTTCTAAAGTGCTTGTAGTTCAACTATTTTCAAAATGTAAACAATTTCAGTTCTAAAGTGTAGTTCAGCTATTCTCAAAATGTAAACAATTTCAGTTCTAAAATGTAGTTCAGCTATTCTCAAAATGTAAACAATTTCAGTTCCAAAGTAGGTAGGTACCTATTTGAGGTTTTTACTACCTGCAAAAATGTGTGATATGAGATACTTAGCGCATCATAAAAAATGGCACACCTTGTGAGAACCTGCAGCATGTCTTGAATGGCCTTGATTGGAAATATGTGCCATTAA
>NW_007431126.1:0-465 GCF_000475195.1 Diaphorina citri
TTTACTAAGTATCTACCTGTTTATTTATTAAGTTTTCTTTGTGATATATAATATTTTCTGTTTATAAAGTTTAATAATAATTGTATCATATATGTTTATAAATGAGGTAAATTCTAGCTGGCATTTTTACTTTCCGCTTTTCTTGTATTCTGTGCAAGGTAGTTCAGGCCAGCCTTGGAGGGTAGCTGACTTTCTCCTATCCTTCTTTCTTCGATTTCGGAATGATGAGACCTCACCAGTTACAGATCCTCTTGAATAAAAAAGAACCAACCCAGAAAAGAAGCTTCTTTTATGTGATGATGCTGATGAACATGTTTACCAAATTTCACCAACATCAGATAAACAAGCTCAACTCAAAATCGTCGAGTTAAAACTGTGTGCTCACTTTCGTTCGTTCAATTCTTCTGAAAAGTTTAGAAACCTAACAAAAGGAAAAAGAAAACATGTACAATGAAAATACTTTAC
>NW_007431127.1:0-465 GCF_000475195.1 Diaphorina citri
TATATCAAGAAGGCCCAAGGTCAACTTTGACTACATTTCGATTTCAGGATAGCAAAAAACGAACTTACAGGGTCAAAAAGTAACAAAGGTAGAAAGACACTACCAACACATCATAATATTGCAGGTGCGTCACGTCAGGTGACGTCATGGTAGTGTGGCTGTCCTGAACGAAATTAACCTACCTACAACATTATCTTATAGGAAATGTGATAATTATTTTAACAAGTAGACCATTCTTAGACCTACACAGTACATAGTCTCATGTTGAATCGATCTACGTTGATCCATTTTTTGACGCTTTTCATGCAGATATTTAGGTACTAGTTCTAACCAAATTATCTGCACTTCCACAAAGTGAATTTCAATATGCGAATATAATGAACATGGGGTAAATTATTCCAGCCAACTGGACCATTTTATTTGACTATTGAAAGAATGTGTGTACGAGTATCTACAAATATGTAA
>NW_007431128.1:0-465 GCF_000475195.1 Diaphorina citri
ACAACCAGAAAATATCACAGAATATTTAACCAAGTACCCAGTATACGAGTTTAGGTGTTTTTGAGTACCAGTATGAATGTAGGTATGTACCTACTTATATAGATGTTTTCGAGTGGCTATATACATTAATTTTGAGTACGCCTGAATGTAAAAAAAAGGCATTCGAAAAACAGTATGCATTTTATGTTCTGTACACCTGGAATGGAAATTTATGAGCTGCACAAAGTACATAGATAGATAAATAGATACATTACACACCATGTTCATTATTTTAAAATAAAACAGGGTGTTGAAATTCCAGTTGAAACAAAAGTGGCTGGTAAAAACTGGCTCTGGCGGGCGTAGCGCTAAGAATTGCTTTTGTTCGAATCCCAGCAGCTATAGCTATAAAAAAAGGTACTTTTTTAAGTTTGATAGAGAGAACTGTAACTGCTAAGGTATTATCGCTCCGAAATCAAAGAGAGA
>NW_007431129.1:0-465 GCF_000475195.1 Diaphorina citri
GAAGACATGAAAACATGTTCTGTTGCAAAACTTCGTTGTAGCTCTTCAGCTTTTCGCTTTTCCTCACAGAAACTTCAATATCAACACCTCGATGGTGTAGTCAAGACGCTCGCCTGGTAAAAAGGGGAGCGCGGGTTCAATTCCAGACAACAAATGGAGTTCCATCCCTCATTTATTTGAAAATTCGACGAATCAAGGGTTAGGTGTGGTATAGAAAGCCTCAGGCTTTAACCCAGTACCCCAGGAGCTATGTTCCACTCAATAGTCTGTCCAATGGTGATTTTTTCCCCAACATAAAGGCAAACAGTAGGTACATACTAAAATTGGACACAGTGAATGGAAGTTATAGGTGTAGATACATATAGCATATAGTAGAGACAAAAACAAAAAAATCGGAAAATCCCGAAATTCCAAACCGTTCCCGAGATATTGACGTTTTTTAGTCCCCCCATAAGAAATACACGG
>NW_007431130.1:0-465 GCF_000475195.1 Diaphorina citri
AGAGAGAGAGAGAGAGAGAGAGAGAGAGAGAGAGATGTAAGAGAGGGAGGAAAAAAAAGGGGGAAGAGGGGAGAAAAAGAAGGGACAAAAGACGTTTCGGTAATCATACAAAATAAAAATCATATAGTAATAATCCCTCTCAATTCCCTTTGAGCTTTGTTCTGTGTTTGAAATTCGCCGTCTGGCCGTCTCCCTATAGGTAATCTCTAGTTTGTTTGAAAAATACCTACCTACCTACCTAGGTAAGTTCATTAAACCTACTCATATTGTTACTATAGGTAAACCTACCTACCTACCTATCTAATTTTATTATATATTTACTCATTAAAAAAAAGTGTCTTGAAAAAGTGTGTCTCGGTGGCAACACTTTGAGAAACTCTAATACATATAGGTACGCACTTTGCAGTAAGTATGCTACACATTATCGTATGTGTGAAAGGGGCCTTAGAAAAACCGTTCTATCCA
>NW_007431131.1:0-465 GCF_000475195.1 Diaphorina citri
AATTTTTTGCCTGGATAAAAAGAAACAGCATAAGGAAAATTCAATTTGGATAAAAAGTAATAAAAAGAGAGAAAAATATCTAAGGTAGGAACCTACTGTGGAGTTTTAGAGAGGTAGGTATAAATTACGTTTACAGGGTACAGGTACACGGATGGACACCTGAGGCTATCAGTGACCTTACACACTCACCAAACAGGCACAATGGCCTGTAAAAATTGGTTCACAATTAATATGTATTGTATGCAAAAATATACCGACCTACCTATAAACATAAATGAACTTTCCAACTTAAAGTAAAATTTCGAAGCAGAACGCGACCAGGTATTTGGCGTAGGTATGTGGTCAGGACATTGTTTAGCTTGCCCAAAGCGAACAATACTCGAACATACATACATAATTTTATTTGAATTTTATTATTCATGTAAATAATATTTGTATGTATTACCTACGTTTGCATTGTTCAAA
>NW_007431132.1:0-465 GCF_000475195.1 Diaphorina citri
TTCCATCTTCGTAATAAAATTTTGCATCCTTTTAATGATTTTTCCGATTTTATTCTATTATTTAAGATTAATGCATGATTGATTGTGTCCATTTTGGCTGACCTACCTAATAATATAGATAATATGCTATTTAATTTATTAATTTAAATTGTAGGTAACATGTATTTTATCTAGAATATCTAGACATATATTCCTTTACTTTCTATTATTTCTTTTTTACTGTAGGTAGATACCTACTAGGTAAGGTTGCCTGAGCTCTATCTAACATTTCGCAAATTTTTCCCTTCAGGCCTTGTACGTATTTATCACACCTTATAAGCATTGAACTAGGGTCTCAAATTAATAGCTACATAGATTAGGTAGTTAGGTAAGTAGGTTTTTTGTGAACTTTTTCCTTGCAAAAAAGTCCTATTAGGAACCTTCCTCCTTAGGTACACCTATCTCTCATTTTGGATGAGGTAAAAT
>NW_007431133.1:0-465 GCF_000475195.1 Diaphorina citri
AACAGGAATATAATCGCTGCTGAGAAGTTGTCGATTGTTCTTTTTTCGCTATAAATGGAAGGTTGTGGTACTTTTTTTTTCTTTTGGCTTGTTGTACTCATTTGAACTTCAGCTTCATCAACATAGGCCAAGTTGAGGTACCTACTGAGAAGCACTGTAACTATTGCATCTGAGAAATTGAGAATTCACTATAACTATTGCATCTGAGAATTCTGAGACTGCCATGATATCTAGATTATCTGGTTCTTTATTGTTCTTGGTTTTGTTGTGCGATGCTTTTCTAGGATCAGTGTCTTTCAAATGTTCATTACTACTTTACTACACGAACTTACATTTTACATTACACATGTAGATACATACGTATAGGTTTTATAAATATGACTAAATTGAACAATACCCTAACACAATGGATTCCTAATTCCCAATGCAGTATGTTAAGAAGTTGCGTTTCTAAAATGGTCCGTA
>NW_007431134.1:0-465 GCF_000475195.1 Diaphorina citri
AAAAGGTATGAAAAGAATGAAATTGCCAAAATGAATAATGAGAACAAGTGGAGAAGGGTTTACAGAGGAATAGGAGGCGCAAGAGGAAATGGAATAAGGGATAAGTGAAGAATAAAAAAGTAAAACAGTAGAGGAAAGGAAAGAAGAAAGGACGGATAGGTGAAAAATAATTGAACGCCAAGAGTAATAAAATGAGAACCATAAAGAATGAGAATGGAGAAAGGGTAAAACGGAGAAGAATATGCAGCAACAGGAGGAAGAAGAAAAAGATGAGGAAATGGAGAAGCAAGAGAGGGGAGGAGAAAGCGGTAGAGGATGATGGTGAAAGAGAAGGAAGGAACGAAGAAGGAACAACAGAAGGAGGAGGAAGAGGGGAAGAACGAAAAGTAGGAGGAGGAACGAGGGAAGAAAAAGGAGAACGGAGACAAAGAAGGAGAAGGGAGAAAAAGAAGACGAAGAATAGAG
>NW_007431135.1:0-465 GCF_000475195.1 Diaphorina citri
CCATTCTTCTCTGTTGACAATTTTATCAATTACATTTAGATCATTTACCCTCTTCTCTCTCCTTCTTTACCTTTTTCTATTTTATTTATTGAACGGAGGAAGTGAGCTCTGTTTTTTCCAAGAGGTTTGTTAGAGAGAACAGCTGTAACTGTTGAGGTCTTATCTTCCCAAAAGAGAAAAGAGAAAGAAGACAGGATAGGAAATAGCCGTTCCGAGAACGAACATCATCTGTTTCGGTGAGGTCTTATCTTCCCAAAAGAGAAAAGAGAAAGAAGACAGGATAGGAAATAGCCGTTCCGAGAACGAACATCATCTGTTTCGGATAAAATCTGTCCCTGGCGGGAATCGAACCCACGACCTAGCGCTTACAAGGTAGACGCGCTACCCTCCAGGCTGTGGTTATGTACCGGGTTGAGATGAGCTCGGACGAGGTGAGATAGGATATTGTTTCTACAGTTTTGCATT
>NW_007431136.1:0-465 GCF_000475195.1 Diaphorina citri
AGTGTAATCGGGAAATGATCAGACCCAGTGATTCCGTGCTCTACATTCATACAGAGCACTTTGGTTATACCTGTTAGGTTGCAGTATACAAGGTCGATCACACTACTTCCTTGCTCAGAAACATGTGTGAGTTCTCCTGTCTCATCCCCCTTCACTCTTCCATTTAGCAATACTAAACCGAGTTCCTCCATGGTCAGTTGAATCATTCTCCCCCTCGAGTTTGACACTTTGTCTCTAGAATTTCTTATATTTGTTATGCAACCACTAACTTCTGTAATATCGTCCTCGAGGTAACTTAATTCTCCAACTCTTCCATTGAGATCTCCTCCCACTATAATGTTTGGATATTCTGTATTTTCCGTGCAGGTGTTTATTTCCTGAGTTATCTCTTCCATCACTTGATTGATATTTAAATCTGGTTTCAGATACAAATTTACAACAACGAATGTTTCGTCTCCAATTCTC
>NW_007431137.1:0-465 GCF_000475195.1 Diaphorina citri
TTCCTTATTGCCAATCAGTTGAGTTTTATGATCCCGAAAGTGGTTTTTCCTGTACTACTGGAAAATGGTTCGACTTTTCCGAAATTTTCTTTCGCCAAACGATGTAAACTGCCGTTTTGCGTATTGCCTTATGGTCAGTCAGCTAATTTTCGCACTCCTTATGGCCAATCAGTTGAATTTTGTGTAATCAGTTTTTTAGGTATACCCCGTTATTTTCTGAAGATTTGCAAAGGAAGATACAATGATTTACTACAAATTAGGTAACCCTGTACTCGAAGCCAGTTTGTTTTTACTTTCTTTTTACTTTGTACAGACCTTTTTTAAAGAGGTTTGAAGGAGGGAACTGTAACTGTTAGGGTCTTATCGTCCCGAAATAGAAGAAAGAAGGAAGACAGGATAGGAGAAAGCCAGCCGTTCCGAAAACGAACATCATCCCTTCAGGATAAAATCGAACCCGCGGCCTAG
>NW_007431138.1:0-465 GCF_000475195.1 Diaphorina citri
TTTTGTGGGGGGGGGGGGGGGGGAGGTTCCTACAATGCTCCCCTATATACATATGTGGCCTGCAAAGTACCTGCCAATGTAGCATGTGACCCACATACACATGGAAGTTGGAAACCCCTGCCCTAGTTCACAAATGGTACAAGTGACTTTTTTTGTGAAATCAAGTTATGTATGTGTTAAAATGGGTTAATGAATCTTATATTATAAGAACGAGATCCATTCACATTTCACACACTGATCGCTCTATCTCTAGAACCACAACACCTAGAAACTGAAATTTGGTAGGAATATTCCTATTATGGTCTAGTGTGCAATAAGAAAGGATTTTGCGAAAATCTAAATCGATCCTGAGATATGATCAATTTTCGATCGCTAAAACCACAATAGGAAATACACAGAGTGCAGAGACTGCGGGAGAGAAAACTTTTCCTCGCTCGCCTAATATTTGAGTTTCGTTTATGTTTT
>NW_007431139.1:0-464 GCF_000475195.1 Diaphorina citri
GTGGGCAAAGGTGGAGAAAAGGTAAATGAGAAAAGAGAGAGGAGGAGAAAGAGAGAATGGAGAGAAGGAGAAAGAAAAGCTGATCGGGAAGGTGGAGGAGAAACATCAGGAATGGTGAAATGGCACGTGATTTTCTTCATGAAGGTAATAGCACTGATATCGGATATTATTGGTTTTTTCTGAAATCTGGAGTAGTCTAGACCCTGACATAGTAGCTGCTATCTATGATTCTATGACGACTGTTACGACATCGACACCTCTAAAATTTAGTTTCACTGTTGAGTTGTACGCCGTGAATGTTATGAACAATCGTTTACCCCATTTTTATTCACAGGTTATGCGTGCTGTGTTGGTAACTCAAGTATCTCAGCTGTCTAGCCGAATCACCTACGAGTAATTATGGAGGATTTAAAATTGGTTTTTCGATGACAAGAATTCTCTTGGTCCTCAAAATCAACCCTAAA
>NW_007431140.1:0-858 GCF_000475195.1 Diaphorina citri
CAGCGATATTCTTCTAATCATACCATCAACTCTTTGAAAAGCTCTTTTCTCGATTTCTTCTAGGTGTATTTTGAAATCGAGTCTTGTTTCGAAATATTTTTGTTTAAAATATTTTCATGTTATTTATATGTTTTACGAATACACTTGTATTACGAAGCTTAGGGTGATTTTAGTTCAGTGACATTGACGCATAGTCTGTGTAAAATAAAACAACACTCTCCTAAAACGGTTTGTTCGGGTTGCAATATTGTTTTGTAAATTGTGTATTTCTGTTTTTCGTATGAAATGTATGGTCTGTATGTTTAATATTTAACAAATCAAGAGCCGATATATTTATATTTTTCTCGTGTGTTGGTGCAAGGGGCATTTTCATTGTTTGACTTTAAAATGTATTTTTTTACAAAACGTTTTTTTAGGAGGGAGCTTATTTGAAATTCGGAGTACTAATCCCTCAGGCCTCAGAGTGTAAACTCGGTTTAAGTTTATCTCTTTAATTAACGAATATGATTGGTTGATATCAAAAATTTCAGCCAATCAGATTGCTTAATTAAAGAGTTAACTCTTATTGTGGCCCCAGCCATCAATAAAACAGACTAAATAAGGTTATCAGCTTGTATAATGTCGAGCCTTTGTCCAGTTTTATTATTTTTTCACTTGGGGGAACACTCCGATTTCAAATCAGCTCTTCCAAACTTTCATGTTTATAAAATTTTATTATATTTCTGATTACCGAGTATATTTTAATATGTACATATATTTTATTTGAATTTTACTCCCACTTATTTATTAATTTTAATTAGGCTTAATAAGACTTCCCTTTTCATTCTGTTCTTTGCTTACCCCCCATGCATTTTGTTG
>NW_007431140.1:7292-10521 GCF_000475195.1 Diaphorina citri
TAAACAGCACAAGGTAAGATATATTTATTGATTTTATTGTTAACATTAACAACTGTCTTGGTAGTGCCAGTAGTAAGTGTAGTTATTACCTATGCAGGTTGATAAGTTATAACTTCGGATGGACTGCGATTTCTCTTTCCAGTTTCTTCCTTCTCTTAAAACGAAGTTCTTGTTTTCCTAAATTACTATTTCACTAACCCCCCCAGTGGTATGGTAGTTTTGGGCGGCAGATTTCGTATCTGGAGTTTGGTCGTTAGAATATGTAGAAGTATGTAGGTAAAGTCAACAAAGTTTAGCGGGGGTCTTAATAGACCAACATTTGTGAAACAGGAAAAATATTTCCTTTCTAAAACAAAATTGAACATTTCTTCCGCAAATGACCAACGCTTTTCCTTCCCGTCTCAATTGACAGCAATCCAAGGAGAAGAAAGCCAAGAAGACCAAGGTACCCATGGTGCAAGTGTTTACGTGCGAAGTATGCCAGCAAGCTTTCACACGAAATGCAGATCTCAAGGTGCATTCCATGGTGCATAAGATAGCGCAGCTGCACAAGTGTGAACTCTGCTACAAGATGTTCTCGGATAAACTGCTCTATGAGAAACACAAGATGGTGCATCGGCAGGTAAGAAAACAACTTCTTCAGAGTCTACCTACTATACTTACACGGTATAAATAACTTTGTTATAATTTTGGCATACCTATGAGAAGGAACCCTATTCAAATTATTCAAACACAAAATCGTCTATCTTGTCTTCTTCTGAAGGTCGCTATTTACCTGTCTTTTTCAAATTTGTAATTTTTAGGTACTTGAATGATTTCTACTCTTGGCGTTAGTTTTTTAAGAGGATATCACTGATTTTCCCTCCTTTTTCCCCCCTCTCAAGTGAGTTGTCTTGACACATTTTACCGTGTTTTCTATGTAATATAAGTAATGTATTTTTACATCTACATTTTTCATGTCCAGGTGTTCACATGTGAGGTGTGCATGCGTTCGTTCAACGACAGGAAAGAATTCAATGAGCACATCATGAAGCATGAGAAGGAGAAACTGTTCTCTTGTAACTTCTGTCTGAAGCCATTCCTCAGGAAGGATCTGCTAGAGGCCCATGTCAACTCTGTACACAAGGACGTGAAGAAGTACAACTGCGAAGAATGTGATAAGTGAGTAGCTTTGGAACTCTGTGTACTTATTTACTATCCTTCCTTTATAGGTTAAAGATATTTTACAAAAACTTACAAACCTTGGAACTTGGACTGTGGATAGTTTTTTTAGGGGTGCGCCTACCCCTTATTTATGTTATAAAAAGGTTGGTGTTGGTTGTGTTTTCTTGTACTTTCATACGAGAATTTTTCCCCCCAAAAATAATATCATATTGTAATGATGTTACATTTTCAGATACTACCTATCTCAGGGTGAACTAGACTCGCATGTCCAGACATCACATCGTGGTATCAAACCCTACGTGTGTGAGATCTGTAGCAAAGCATTCACTCAACAGTACAACCTTAAACATCATCTTCTCCTCCATGGAGATGGTAACAGTTTGTTCCGGTGTGATCAGTGTGGTAAAGCATTTTCCCGTAAAGGTCACTTAGTACAGCATTCCTTTGTACATGGTGGTGAGAAACCATTCAAATGCTCCTATTGTCCCAAGGCCTTCTCACACAAGGGACATCTCAATGAACATCTGTACACACATAGTGAAAACAAATGTTTCCAATGTAAATACTGCCCCAAGACTTTCACCCTGAGGAAACATTTGAAAGCACACACTAATAAACATGAGGGTGTTCTACCGCATACATGTCTTGAGTGTTCCAAGTGTTTCTCAACCAAATCAGAACTGAACCGACATGCTCAGATACATGGCGGTGTGAAACCCTTCGCTTGTACTGTATGTAACAAGAGTTTCCTACAGAAGACACAGCTACAGAATCATCTCTACACACACTCCAAGGTGAAACCTTACAACTGTGGGATATGCGCCAAGAGCTTTGTACAGCGGAACACCTATATCAAACATTTGGAAATCGTGCACGGTGTCATTACATCCAACTCTGCCAATATGAATATCCCCCTACAACACATTACACCTCAGGTACAACTACACCAGCAGCAACAACAACAACCACCGCCCCAGCCTGCACACATACCACCTCCTCAGATACAACATATACCTCCACCTATCCAACATCAACCTGTGCAGAACATACACCCGAGCATTCAACATATACAACAGAACCTGCAGCAAAATATACAACAGAACTTGCAGCAGAATATACAACAGAATATTCAACATCTGTTGCAGCAGAATATGCATGTAGCTAATAGTTCACATCATATGTCTCAGCAGAGAATGCATCAGTTGTATGCACTTCATCATGATGGTTATATGACTGCCACAGCATCCATTATGCAGTAACTGCATACAATATAATAGCATTGTCTTTCTACAAAACTGCTCATTGTATATGTACAATTGTACATAAAGTCCAATCAGCGATATTCTTCTAATCATACCATCAACTCTTTGAAAAGCTCTTTTCTCGATTTCTTCTAGGTGTATTTTGAAATCGAGTCTTGTTTCGAAATATTTTTGTTTAAAATATTTTCATGTTATTTATATGTTTTACGAATACACTTGTATTACGAAGCTTAGGGTGATTTTAGTTCAGTGACATTGACGCATAGTCTGTGTAAAATAAAACAACACTCTCCTAAAACGGTTTGTTCGGGTTGCAATATTGTTTTGTAAATTGTGTATTTCTGTTTTTCGTATGAAATGTATGGTCTGTATGTTTAATATTTAACAAATCAAGAGCCGATATATTTATATTTTTCTTGTGTGTTGGTGCAAGGGGCTTTTTCATTGTTTGACTTTAAATTGTATTTTTTTACAAAACGTTTTTTTAGGAGGGAGCTTATTTGAAATTCGGAGTACTAATCCCTCAGGCCTCAGAGTGTAAACTCGGTTTAAGTTTAATTAAGGTGTATATAACATGTTCTAGTATGTTGGCACACTCTAATAAATATAAATAAAAAAGTTTAATTAAGGAATATGATTGGTTGATATCAAAAATTTCAGCCAATCAGATTGCTTAATTAAAGAGTTAAACTCTCATTGTGGCCCCGGCCATCAATAAAACAGACTAATGGTGGATTTCACCAACGACTTAATGAGAGATTTAACTAATGGGACAATTTTCAATGATAAAAAAAGGAGTTTTT
>NW_007431141.1:0-464 GCF_000475195.1 Diaphorina citri
AAAGGTCAGTACCATTTCAAATGCAACTCATTGTCGGAGAGCTCGTGGAAATCTATGAGTTTGCCCAAGAAAAGTGTGTGGAAATGTGTGGCGTGTAGGGATCCACCTACGAGCACAATTTTAGCTCGTTCTGGGTCCAATTCTTCCATCGAAGCGGACAATACCACACCGAAAGGCGTAACTGATTCGATCATTTTGACAACCCTTGAGGCCTTTGAAAGAAGGCTGACAAAACTATTCACCGAGAAGATGAGTGACTTTGAGAAATCATTGGAATTCAACTCGAAGACTGTAGAAGAGATGTCTGCTACAATGAAAAATATCGAGCAAAAGGTCATCTTAGTGGAAAAGAAACAAGAAGCATTACAAGCGGAAAATGTAGAACTGAAGACTAAAGTTCGTGGTTTGGAAACGATCGTCCAGGAACTGGTGCAAAAAGAAGGACTCAACAAAATCGAAATTTC
>NW_007431142.1:0-464 GCF_000475195.1 Diaphorina citri
CCCTACAGGAACAGTGTATAAATACGATTTGTATTAAAGGTAAGCATTGGACTCGGGTGGTCTGTGTCGTAGCATGCCCATCCTGTTGTGTGTCATTAAGCTGGCCCCTATGTTCCAATATTCCAATATCTATGCTACCACGCCTCGAATACACAAGTTATATGCAGAGAAAATCCTACAGGAACAATGTATAAATACGATTTGTATTAAAGGTAAGCATTGGACTCGTGTGGTCTGTGTCGTACCGTAACTTGGCCTACTATGAAGTCATTAAACTGGCCCCTATGTTCCAATATTCCAACATCTATGCTACCACGCCGCGAATACACAAGCTGTATGCAGATAAAACCCTACAGGAAATACGATTTGTATTAAAGGTAAGCATGGGACTCGTGTGGTCTGTGTCGTAGCATGCCCATCCTGTTGTGTGTCATTAAGCTGGCCCCTATGTTCCAATATTCCAA
>NW_007431143.1:0-464 GCF_000475195.1 Diaphorina citri
AAAAAAAAAAAAAAAAAAAAAAACGGGAAAAAATAAAAGTGTAAATGTACCTTATTGAGTACCTACTACCTAATGGAGATATTTTGAATATTTTGGTAGGTAGGTAGGTACCTACATAGGTATTTTATTCATCGGCATCGGTTTGATGTGTGGTAAACGCAGCTATACGGAAACAAGTTGTAACAAGAAATTCACTGATTCTTGGAGAGAGAAGAAAGCAAAGCGTGAGAGGAGGAGAGGGGGGAAGGGGTTTAGTTTAGTTTTTGGTTTTTGCTTGACCGCTCGAAGGTTCGGTATGAAGTGGATTTCCAGAAGTTGGCAGATGACATTCAGAAAAGAAAAATGGCTTAGCAACAAAAATTAGTGAGTTTTTTTTATTCTTTGGGTGTGGGTGGGGGGGGGAACCTCGAACACTTTTGAATGTTAAGAAGGGAACCGCAACGAAAAAAGTCTGGCCACCCCTG
>NW_007431144.1:0-464 GCF_000475195.1 Diaphorina citri
TTTTTTTTTCAAGATGTTTGATAGGGAGAACTGCTACGGTCTTATCGTCCCGAAATCAAAGGGAAAAGGAAGACAGGATAGGAGAAAGACAACCGTTTCGAGAGCGAACCTTATGTTCAGGATAAAAAATAGGGTTTGCGGTGGGGTAAACACAAAACAACTGTAAGCCTGTTCCACGAAAGTAAAAAAATGAAGAAAAAAATACCCACTAAATTTTGAAATTATTACTTATACCTATTTCAATAATACATATATATAAAAAACACCCAAACACAGGTTCCACTACTATTTGGTAGAACCTATGTATATGGGTGTTTTAACCAGATTATAAATAAAAAATTAGAGAAGAGGGGGAAAAAAAAAAATATGCCCACAAATTGAATTTTTGAATGGTAAATCAATCTTCTTTATGTTCATAAATAAATAAAAATGGTTTATGTAAAAAAAAAAAAAAAAAAAAAAAA
>NW_007431145.1:0-464 GCF_000475195.1 Diaphorina citri
TTGTCTTTCGAAGCCAAAACTTTGGACATTATAACTTCACACCTTTTTAACTTCAAGAGTTGGAACGACAAAAAAAAAGTTTCTAGTCTAAGATGTTTCCTTCCAAATGTGGCATTTCCAAATATACATGAAAGGATCATAAATTTGACATAATAAGTCAACTCAAAATATCGGCATTAATATCTGCAGGAGACACACTTGACACCCAAATCTTCATGTTCCACTTGATATGTGACATGACCTTAAAACCGCTCTTATCTGTCGACAAATTGACATATCATGATGGGTTGGTTGGTCATATTGTGACATTCCCAAAAACCCACGTTCAGAAGTCCTCTTTCTTTCCTTTACCATGCAAAAGCAGAAGACCTCTGACCTGGCTAAAATCAGTTCACTAAAGATGGGCAGCGGGCAGGTGAGTACTTACCACTTGAGCAGTCACTTCCAGACCAGAGGGGCTGACA
>NW_007431146.1:0-202 GCF_000475195.1 Diaphorina citri
GTGTGCATGGGGTCGCGCTTCGCGCTCCCTTGTTTACGGTCGCGCTGCGCGCTCCCAGGGGTTCGCGGGGTGTGCATGAGGTCGCGCTTCGCGCTCCCTTGGCTTCGCCCCTGAAGACTAATACCGTCCCTGAGTCTTGTTTCGAAGAAATTAAAACTGAAAACTAAAAGCGAGAGCAAAATATTAAACGTAGGAAAAGTTT
>NW_007431147.1:0-464 GCF_000475195.1 Diaphorina citri
GATAGATATGCGAGTAGTCCGGTTTGCCATCGGGCGTCTCTCGTGACAAACAGTTGAGTAAGATACTATCCCAGGTTCGGGTCGGCTCACTACCCCCGGCTCCTGCCTCCCATCTATCCTTGACTCGATCCTTCAAGTCGTGGAGTCGACCCGCCCACCCCTGGTACTCGTGTAGCTTCTCGGCCATGATGAGTGTCGCCTGCGGCGCGACTAGATCGGTCTAGTAGCTGTTGGAACCTGGAAACAGAAGCAAGTCAGATATTATTTTTCTCAAGGTGTGTCCACACTAGGGTTGCCAACTTTTTTTTTCGGCATATACCTACGGTACAAACTAGCAAAATGGTGAAAAAATACGGATTTCCCGATTTTTACCCGGAACAAAAATACGGCACCGATAGATATGCGAGTAGTCCGGTTTGCCATCGGGCGTCTCTCGTGACAAACAGTTGAGTAAGATACTATCC
>NW_007431148.1:0-464 GCF_000475195.1 Diaphorina citri
AGACGGGGTCGGCGTTTTTCGTCAACCTCTCAATCAGCCCTAACTAGGGTGATTGCTTTGGGCTGACATTTGGTTTTGACTACAAATTTTACGAGTGGATGCCCTTCGCACTCAACCCTTGCTATTTCTTTAGCACGGGAACATGCTCTTTCCTCTAATATAGAAAGAAAATTATACATAGATACATACATTACATACCTAGGTATTAGAAGGTAACCAATAAGGTAGGTAATTTGTAGAAGAGCTAGAGGCATACTAATACTAAGATAGATATGTCAGTACAGAGATAAGTTCAAATTTATTTACTGAAATACTGCAGGATAAACGTTCCTTCCACTTGGATTTTCTCACCTTTTAAATTACTTTTCCGGGCTGAGTGCAAACAGCATGAGATTTGATTTAAAATTCAATTTACAGCATTCCTCTTCTGGAATTTAATTTACAATCTTCTAGCCCTAAGCAGC
>NW_007431149.1:0-464 GCF_000475195.1 Diaphorina citri
GTGTCGACATCACCGTGTCCTTTGTGTTCTTTATTTCCGTGTGTTGCTGTTCTTTGCTGAAGTCCGAGATTGCTGAAGTGTAATTCTTTGCGGTTAAGATGGCTTTGTTTTGTATATCTCGGACTTCATTAAATTGTAAATTCTACGAATCATTGCAAAAATAACCACGTTCATCAGTGGTTTTCTAGGGTTTGTAGGGATCGGAAATTGTTGGACATTAGATATTGATGTTTGTTGAGTATACATCCGGAGGACAAGTTACTATGGAGGAGATATTCCTTTGGGAGTTTTCTTGAGAATCTATTGAATTCTCTGGCAAAGCCATCCAGCCCTCCATATTCCATATGAACTATTAAATAAAGCTTTTATAATGACCGGCGCAGTGCTATGATCAGAGATTATACTCGGTTTAAGTTTCATTAGATTAAGCAGTCTTAATGGTTGATTTCAAAATTTTCAGATCA
>NW_007431150.1:0-464 GCF_000475195.1 Diaphorina citri
GTGGACCTGTGAACATAAATTCTGAACAGAAAGTGAAGGGGTGGCTCAGGAAATATGTAAAGAATCATTAGAAGATCAGGAGATATTTTTGCAAGGGTCTGGTTGGAATTTTCGGAACTTCAGCAAAGGCAGAGTATATTCCACGCTTCATAGGTACCTATCAGATATAAGTGCTTGAACAGTAACACTCTCTGGGGTCAGGTTCAGGTATTATTCAAACATAAATATATTATAATCTTTAATGTGAATCAAGACTTGAATGAAAAAAAAATAAAACAACAGGGCAGTCTGGAAGGAACTGACAAGAAAAGCCGACCCTATACATATAAGTAGGAAAAGGCTAGGAAGAAGAAGAAGAAGAAGATTATAGTCTTTAGGAACACCATTAATTATTCAAATAGTTCTTCCGCGAGCCGCCGAAAAGTCGTAAAAATAAACAAATCCCATAAAGGGTGAAGTTCTAC
>NW_007431151.1:0-464 GCF_000475195.1 Diaphorina citri
TAGGTTCCTATATTAAAAAAAAAAAAAATGGAAATTCAGAGAGTGCCTAGGATTACCAGGGAAACTTGAGAGTGAAATATCCAGAAAATCAAAAAATCATGAAAATTCAGGAAAAAGGAAAACTTTGTCAAACCAAAATACCAAAACCAAAAGTGAATAAGTGAAATTTCGCCGGTTACTTTTTCAAAATTTCGCGGCAAGGCAACCATGACTGTTTCAAGGAGGTTAGATGTTTATGGATATGCTAGTACAACGAATAAAGTTTACCGCCTTGTATTTATGTTAACTATGCAATGTGCAAATTATCTTTAGTGGAGAGGCCTGAGCTCCTTTTCTTTTCCTTCCAAGAATCGAACTCGCGTCCCGGGAACCGTAAAACCCACTCAGAAAATTTAGCTCTTTTTCGTCAGGGGCTGAACCGAAGTAGACATCTTGAACTTTCTGGTGTACATGTGGCAACAGTG
>NW_007431152.1:0-464 GCF_000475195.1 Diaphorina citri
TCTGCAACTAATCCTCCTCCCTGTGTGTTCTGAATCTCCCCGGTATCTTCTCATGAACAAAATGTGGGAAGAAGAAGCGAGGAAAGGTAAGCTCCTTAAGATGCTGTTGGCCAATAAGCTTATCAGCGACGATTGCACATTAAATGCACCTATTCCCAATGGATAACGAAAGTTCAACAAGGTTGCGCGTGGTTCTTCTTTTTCTTTCCCCTTTTCCCGTGTACAGACGGGGTCGGCGTTTTTCGTCAGCCTCTCAATCAGCCCTAACTAGGGTGATTGCTTTGGCCTGACATTTGGTTTTGGCTACAAAATTTACGAGTGGATGCCCTTCGCACTCAACCTTTGCTATTTCTTTAGCAAGGAAAATTCAGGCTGGTATACTTCCTGTTTAACCTGCCTCGGTGGTGTAGTGGTCAAGGCGCTCGCCTGGTAAACAGGAGGGCGTGGGTTCAATCCCAGCCGAG
>NW_007431153.1:0-464 GCF_000475195.1 Diaphorina citri
TGTGTATAATGTTGACAAAAGCATGAAAAATACTCGCTACTCTTTGTGCGAAAATCTCTGACGTTGTTATTTAATCCCCCGGGATTTCCTAAGCTAAAACTTTCCTACCTTTACCTTTTTTTCCGTTTCTAAAAGCTTTCTTAATACATATTTAATATCGTCATAAGTGTGCCTTTATGTAAATCAATAAACTTGCCGCTTCTGTCTGGCGAAGGAATATAGGATGCATTGTAGATTGTAGGTTAAGTAGAGATGTGTTTTATATTATACAGGGCTGATCATTTCTCATCTTTCGGTATCCCATCAAACAAAGTAAAGACACAAATGGAAACGAAAAACGCAAGAAGTTAGAGGGATGTTCAAAAGGCGTAAAATTTGACTCGGAAAATAATAATTATGTAGTTTGCTGAGTTACTCGTATATTGACCTGTTCAGCCAGTGATCATCAGGCAGTGAGGGAACTG
>NW_007431154.1:0-464 GCF_000475195.1 Diaphorina citri
CGAGTATAAGTGACCTCAAGTAGATTGGCAGGGCAAGTGATATCAGAGAGGAGGCGATCCTCTGCTTTGTATGACCTCGAATTTTCTACTTTGTGTAAATTAGGCAAAAGAAACGTGTGAGTAGCGGCATTGAGCGACAGTAATGCATTTGCAAGGTTTCGACAGTACATCTTTTTCCCTGACTTTGATAGATGAAGGCCATGCCTAGTATATAAACTACGTGAAAGAAAGTAGTTACACTCGAAGTAGTAACACTTGAAGACAAGACTTTGACCCAGTATGAATTGGTTGGATGCAAATATGTTTCCGTTGTGTTTAGTTTGATGGAATTTATAAGGCACACTGGAGAAAACCAAATTCGTAGAACTGCATAGGGTACTTAGCGTTTTGATCTCCGTTCCAAGACATTGAGGTGAAAGGTTTGGAATATCGTTGGAGCCAGCCAGGATAAACACCACATCTCT
>NW_007431155.1:0-464 GCF_000475195.1 Diaphorina citri
CGATAGTCGTCCGCAAAGAACCATTTCCGGATGTCAGCAGGAGCGCCACCATGGTCAGCAAGGTCATTAATAAACAGAAAGCCGGATACGTGGCCCCCCTGCGGACATCCGGAAATGACAGGAATTTTATCGGAAAGGTATCCATCAACTTGGACAATTTGTTTGTTGTCTTGATGTTAGGTATTCGCGGAACCAGGATAGGAGGGGACCAGAGATGCCAAGTGACTGTAATTTTGTAATCAGAATATTAATATTTACCCTGTCAAAAGCTTTTCTAAAATCGGAATATATTACGTCAACTTGGCAACCCTGGTCAAGAGAAGAAATGAGAAATTGGTAAAATGAGACTAGTTTAGTGGTCGTTGACTTCGATTTGACAAAACCGTGTTGTGATTCGTTAATTAAGGGTGAAAGAGTAACTTTAAGTTTGTCATAAATGATGGATTCAAAAATTTTAGGAATTG
>NW_007431156.1:0-464 GCF_000475195.1 Diaphorina citri
ATCACAATGCACCTTTCAAACCAAAAGTCCCGCACTGAGAAAAAAAAACTAGGGTGCCGGGAGCTCAATCGGGTGACTGGGTTCCGGCCTTCCGGCACCCTAATATTGAACTCTATGTATATCATTAAGGTGGACACTATAATATAGCATTCCAACACCCTAAAGGCCTAAATCAATATAAGTAACCCAATAATGGAGTTCTTCCACTCTAAATTTGTGGCCTTGTGGCACTCTGTCACCATTTTTTGTTCTCAGTGATCTGTACACTATGCTGCCTGCGGTGGCTTCAACCTCCATGGCCGAGTGGGTATCACACTAGGTTTGTACGCCGAAGGTCCCAGGTTCGGTTCCTGGGGGTTGATTTTTTTTTTATACACAAACTTTGATTGATATACACAAACTTTGTGGAAAAGCTCTACTTTACTTCAAAGATTTTGAGATTTTTTTTTTTTTTTTTTTTTTTT
>NW_007431157.1:0-464 GCF_000475195.1 Diaphorina citri
TATGGACAAAATATTAATAACTTAATTCCACCAAACCAATAACTTTGAAAATTGGACATTGGATTAATTCTTGAAACTTTAGGCTTGTTTCTTTGTTTTGTTTGTATTTAGATATTCTTGAAAGTGTAGGCTTCCTATTTCTTTGTGTACCTATAGGTATAGGCTTCGTATTTCTTTATTCTGTTGGATTCAGGTAGTCTTGAAAGTTTTAGCTTGTCATTTCTTTGTTCTACGAGTATTTTGGAAGCAGACTAATAGGTAACTTTGTACATACAAATAGGCAAATAGACATTCTACTTGTACTAGATTCTAGACTACTCTAGAGATAGGTAAGCAACTCGGACAAAAAGAACTTTTCATGTGCCTTCGGTTAAATAATGGTGAGATAACATGGGTTATTATTGTTAGGTAACGGTTCACTCAAACAGTTCGTAACAAATGCTTGGAGACAATAGCTATTTCTT
>NW_007431158.1:0-464 GCF_000475195.1 Diaphorina citri
TAGGGCCATCGGCTTTTAATAAACGCCCTTGGTCACTGCGACCTGGTTAGATCTTTTGTGACATTCCCTTTATTTTTTTTCTCTAGAAGAGCCCTAGACTTCTTACGAAGGCCAGGGTTCTTTTAGGACTGATTTCTGATTTCTTTGACTTTTTTTTTAAGATGAGTGTTCCACCGCCGTTTTTATTTCGTAGCAATGGAACAACTGCTACATTAGACGCTTGTGGCCTGTGTCGTAGCATGCCCATCCCGTAGTATGCCTCTCATCAGATGGGCGAGAAGAGACACAATACTTCCCATTTAGGTATAATCATCCTTGAGAAGTATATCAGTCGTTTGTGAGAGGCAACACCACATTCACATATGATATAATAATGAATAAAATAACACAACGAAAAACGAAACATTTTATTTGTTATTCATTTCTATTCAAAGGCTCTTACAATACCTCCCACCCCTCGGTCA
>NW_007431159.1:0-464 GCF_000475195.1 Diaphorina citri
TATTAACAGATTGTAGGTAGCCAACATTACCTACTTGAATAGACTTTGTAACCAATCTCTTACAATAGATGTTTCTTTTTAAAGTACATACAAAACGTTGATACTTTTTTACTTTCAAATTAACACGGTAATTTTTTGCTGGTGATATTGTTCTTTTCTGTTCCCTAATAATGTTCTTTTCTGACAAAGTTTTTTGTCTAGCCTAGGGTATCTATGTCTAAATATCTAATTACAAAGTCCCTAAGGAATCTACTTGTATGCTTAATGATCTAAGTTTCTAAAGTACAAAGTCCGATCCCTAGGGAATCTATATCTAAGAAGTAAAATCTAATAGTAGCTATAAACAGTTATATGTATGTACAAAGAGAACTAACAGTGTATTATTTGTCTATCGGTTTATCAGAAGAAACACACAGCAGCCAAATGTTTATCATTTACATTATCGCTGGGTAAAGGTTAGATAA
>NW_007431160.1:0-464 GCF_000475195.1 Diaphorina citri
AAGCTCTCCGTCCTCTGTACCTTTTAGTCCTTTATTAGATTTCTAGCAGTGTCTATGACAGCTTGAAAGAAGGAGGGGGAGGAAGAGAAGAAGAAGAAAAAGGAGGAGGAGGAGGAGGAGAAGAAGAAAAATGTGACGGTGCATAAAAAGCTTTTTCTCTTCCGGACTTGTGAAATATCAGGCTAAAAAAAAGTAAGAAGAAAAATGTGACGGTGCATAAAAAGCTTTTTCTCTTCCGGACTTGTGAAATATCAGGCTAAAAAAAAGTCGTTTTTGGGAAACAGCCTACATTCAGATTTTGATCACCATCCAATTTCCACTGATTTGGATTCTATTTTCCCAGCCTAGTTAGTTTAGTTGGTAGTGCGTCTGTCTTGTAAGCGCTAGGCCGCGTGTTCGATTCCCGCCCGGGGCGGATTTTATCCTGATGGGATAATTTTCGTTCTCGGAACGGCTGGCTTTCT
>NW_007431161.1:0-464 GCF_000475195.1 Diaphorina citri
TTATTATTATTATTATTATTATTATTAATTTATAACTTGTGTAGGTATAGCTAAAAAAGAATTGGAGAGAGAGAGAAGTGAGAGAGAGAGAGAAAGAGAGAGAGAGAGAGATTCGTTAACAATTAGGTAGGAAGGTAGATACATATTTTTCTTAGGTAGGAACAAGGAACAGTAAGGCCATATACATCAAATTCCTCTCCTATAGGTAGGTACTAACTAAAACGGAGGCATAAACATGAATCTCCTCATATAGGTAAAGAACCTACATTACCTACAGCTCTCCTATAAAAGCAAAGAACCACCCCCTTACCCCTTAGGCAGGCAATTTCCAGACACACCCCCATCCTAAATGTCTACCACAGGTGAACTTTATATTATCAAACTATGATGCATAACTAACATTTTAGTAACCCCAAACAATGTCAGAACAATTTGGTGCCCGAGAATTTTGGAACAATTTGGTG
>NW_007431162.1:0-464 GCF_000475195.1 Diaphorina citri
AACTCCGAAAAAGTAACTTTAAAAGGTCGAAAATTCAATTTTCAATTGCCGTTCTAATGAAAAAGTTCAAAGAGTTGTTGTCAAAATTGAGAAGAGCAGTTAGTTTTCGTGGCAATCAAAGTTTAGATTTATTAAGACTGAAGCTTCAGCTCAGAGTTGTGGCCAGCATACATAACAGTTGTGACGTCAGATTTCACGTCGAAATGCGCAGAAACGCTTGCGCACAAACAAACGAAGCGGGAGTCATGAATTATACGTCAGACTTAACGTAAAAATGCGCAGAAACGCTTGCGCACAAACAAAGCGGGAGTCATGAATTATGACGTCATCGCCTGCGGGAGCGTATGTCGTGACGTCAAACTTTACAATTTACCGGTATTTTTTAGATCGTTTTATCTCGGTATCTAGAAGTCGTAGAAGAAAAAGAAAAATTCCGTTGGTCCTCATTTTTCCTGCTCTATGAC
>NW_007431163.1:0-464 GCF_000475195.1 Diaphorina citri
AAGTTTTAATCTCGGTTTAAGCAATCTTAAACCGAGCAATCCAAAAATTGTATACATTTTTTTTTATCAACTAATCAACCAATCAGATTACCTAATCCGAGATTAAAACTTAAACTTAGTTTAACATCACTTTGTGGCCCCCGGCCTTATCAGACTTTGAGATGTTTCTGTTCAATAAATAATTGCATTTCCCATTTTGTTTTTTCGTTGTTTTCTAGTTTTTACGTCTCACTCTCGTTACTTTAGTAGATTTGTGCAGGGTGAAATAAACGGTAAATCAAAGACCACTTGAAATATGATCCTATTTTTGTTCATAAAATTATAATTAAAGTACTCTATAAAATTAAATCAATATCATATTTTTTTTCCAAGTGTTTCAACATACCTATAGTTTTATCCACCCATAATTTGTTGATCTGAAGTGTATGAAAACCAACTTCTATGTTGATCATTTTAAATTTGTT
>NW_007431164.1:0-464 GCF_000475195.1 Diaphorina citri
TGTGGGCTCATTGTTTACCAACTCACAAGGCGATTGTTCATTGTTTAAAATTTTATAGCTACTTGGATTGAACATAAATTACTGTTCACTAATTATGTTCACTAACTAATTATGCGTACTTAATAAAATTTATTGCTTGAAGATGGGGACATTATTTTTTTGTTATGCTAATCATCAAGTTGATCATCAGAGTAGCATAGATTTACATTGTGCATTATCTACTTATCAATATCATGTTCGACGCATTTAGAAATGTAATAGGTAATCTTAGAACAATGTACTAAAAATTGAAATTTCAAATAAGCATTCCACTTTCGATTTAGAAGTCTAATCACTGGTCAAGTCTTGAAATTCATGATCAGAAACCTCTTTAATTTTATTATAGGTACCTCATACTAGTCTGAATTTTACAAATCGGTGATTTATGAGTTTTAAACAAAAAGTTGTAGCGATTTTATCATCTT
>NW_007431165.1:0-464 GCF_000475195.1 Diaphorina citri
GAGGCCGGAACTTGGCCTGGCGCACTGCCGTGCGCCTAGATGTACGCATCAGGCAATAGAGTTACACAATACACACATGGGTAAATATATACCTATTAATAATTATGTCAACTGTTCATAAGAAGAATAGACACATCCACCAAGTTCTAAAATAATTATGTACATACATAGGTACCTATACCTACTTGACAATCTCAGCATTGAGTTTAATGTTGTCAATGAGAGACACCTAATGCTACGTATAGGAATACTATTCTAAGTAGTGAAATACTGTTTGTAATATTCATGAAATTGTTATTTAAAATCAATTTCTTGCGGCTCAATGGTTTGTAAAATAAAATAATTACATGTCGTCAGTACATATTAAATTATTTATTAATACAAACAATTCAATTTCTTGCGGCTCAATGGTTTGTAAAATAAAATAATTACATGTCGTCAGTACATATTAAATTATTTATTAA
>NW_007431167.1:0-464 GCF_000475195.1 Diaphorina citri
CCCCATCATACCGTCTCCCTTTCCTTTCCATTTTTCGTAAACATGTTATGTACTGCAGAATACCTATTTGCATTTTAATTATCTATTTACACATCTAGGCACATATTTATGTAATATAATATGTACACCTAACATACTGTTAACCTTTTCTGTCCCAACCTTCTAGATAGGTACTCCAATTATGATGTTGTATTGCAAAATGCTATCATTGACAGGAACAAATACTTCAAGGTAAGTATTATACAAGTAATTATAATTGAAACAATGTGATTTCCAAGTTTTACCTTGTCAATTTTGTACCTTGTTTGTCTACATTAAGCTGTCTATTTAAGTACTTTCCTTATCCTATAGGAAGGAAAGTAATGTAATTGGGTCAAATTTTCGATAGTGAGTTTTTAGTGCCAAAACACGTTTTGAGGTCTTAGAGCCTAAATCCAAAGTTTCAGCCATTGGTTCATGTCTGT
>NW_007431168.1:0-464 GCF_000475195.1 Diaphorina citri
TTTTTTTTTTTTTTTTTTTTGTCTGCAGTTGATTTTTATTTGAATTGTTAGCGTTTTGTGTGAAATATAGGTGGGTATGATTGGTCTTTTTATTTCCTTTTGACTAACACCGATTTTCCTCTTTTTTTTCCAATCACTCCGGAAAATTTGCGCCGTTAGCGTGCTCTCACTCCATTTGGATTATTGGAACGATTGTCAATGGTCATTTGGTCATCTTTCTAGACTCGAAAAAAGCGTTCGACCGGTTTATCCATGTCGGGGAACACGGGGCAAAACGGTACACCGGGGCAAAAAGATACCCCGCCCTTTTTAGGTTTAGGAACCTCAGGTTACATTGGGTTAAATTTAACCCTATGGGTACATAAAGTTTAAATTTAACCCGGTAAGTACCTATGGGTACATGAAGTTAAATGATGTGAACTTTGCCAGATTTTCTCATGACAGAATATTGTTCCGCATGAACT
>NW_007431169.1:0-464 GCF_000475195.1 Diaphorina citri
AAAAATGTCCTAACTAAGGGTAATTTCAAAGGCAGAAAGAGTACATATTATCGGTACTTGTTCAGAAGTCACGTCAATTGAAAATTTCTACAAAAAGGAGCTGTCATAAATGAGCAATGACAATGACCAGTGTTATTATAGGGTTAGGTTAAACACGAAAGGGAGCTTTCTTTTTCATTGTCGTGGCTTCTGAATTTATCATGAGTAATTATAGCGAGTTTTTGCAACTAAAATTAGCGTCCCCTCGTTAACTGAACTCTTCAACGTTATTTGACGAAAACTAGGTCAACTTGCGTCCTACGTTCCAATTATCGTCACGTTAAGTTAGCGATGCAAAAACCATCTTATTCTTCTTCTTCCTCGCCTTTTCCCGTGTACACGCGGGATTGGCGTTTTTCGTCAGCCTCTCAATCAGCCCTAACTAGGGTGCAAAATCTCTCTAATAAAAATAAAATACACTCGTA
>NW_007431170.1:0-464 GCF_000475195.1 Diaphorina citri
TGTGGACTTATTTGAGACTGAAGAGGATATCATGCTTCAGTTCACATAAAACTTCACTTGTTTCAAACTTCAAAACCTGTCATCCAAAGAAATTCTATGGGCTACAGAAATAATGTGAGAGAGGGGAAGACAGGAAGAGGGGAGGGAGAGGGAAGGGGAGGGAGAGAAAAAAGAGAGGGTGAGAGGAAGGGAGGAAGAAAGAGAGAGAGAGAGAGAGAGGAAGAGGAGGGAAAGAGGAAAAATAGATGCTAAATAAAAAGGTGTTCATGAACTAAAAAGGTGTTCATGATCATGAACATACAAAAACTGTGATGCTTTGAAACTGTTGGCTTTGAATTGAGTTTTTCAGGAGAAAAAAAAACTCAATTTTTGACAGGAAATTTTACTTAAGGTGTTTTTACAATGCTGTAAAATATGTCTGAGATTTTTTTTTTTTTTTTTTTTTTTTTTGGGGGGAAGAGAGC
>NW_007431171.1:0-464 GCF_000475195.1 Diaphorina citri
AGAAAGAGGAAGGGAGAGAGGAACATGAAAAGGAAGAAAGTAGGAGAAAAGAGGAAGGAAGGAGAAGAAAAAGGAAGAAAGCGGAAGAGAAAGAAGAAGGGGAGGGAAGAGGAAGGGAGAAAGAGAGAGAGAAAGAAAGAGGATAAGAGAGGAAGAAAGAGGAGAAGAGAGAGAGAGATAAAGAAAGAGGAGAAAGAAGAAGGGAGAGATTACCTATGAGATGGAAGAGGAGGAGGAGAAAGAGGAAGAGAGAAAGGAATTAGAGGGGAAGGGAGGAAGTATGGGTGGGAAAATCTGAGGGTCCAAACTCTTGTGGCTTTAATATTTTGCACGAAAATCTACTTAGGTGGAAAATCTGTGCTTTTATAAATTCATACCTACTTTTTCTTCGTCGTCTTCTTCTTCTTCTTCTTCTTCTTGTTTCTCTGTGTCTCAATCTCTCTCTCTCTCTCTCTCTCTCTCTC
>NW_007431172.1:0-464 GCF_000475195.1 Diaphorina citri
TGATGCAATGTTGCAGATATAACATCTTCATACAACACTTCATCATGTGCACTCGGGAGAAGAAATTGCCAAGAAAGCATTCGATTTATCTCGGCCTAGACCACACCAAGCGCTTACAGCTGAGTCAATAGATTAGAGAGCATAAGTATCTAGTCAATGGATTAGAGAGCCATGGTATCTATCAGGATAATAGAGCTGTCAGGAGTTAATAGTCAAGACCATCAGAGCCTCTAATTACCCTCATTTATTACGCGTGGATTAAATCAGAATGGATAGGGGATCATACAGTATAGCATTGCAGATAGGATATTGCATTACAGTGGTGCCAAATCATAGATTGGCGACATCCTCGATGTCCGTTATATCTGAGTAAAATGTCACCTTGGCAGCACTGTGCTGGAGTGGGTTTTGATTTATTCTGGATGGAACCGTACATCTTTTGGATTTCAGTACTTTGTGTTCAT
>NW_007431173.1:0-464 GCF_000475195.1 Diaphorina citri
CGTCTGCCTTGAAAGCGCTAGGCCGCGGGTTTGGTTCCCGCCCAGGGCGGAAATTTATCCTGAAAGGATAAGGTTCGTTCTCGGAACGGCTGGCTTTAGCAGTTACAGGTCCCTCTATCGAACCTCTTAAAAAAGCATCTTTGACATTGGGTTTTGCCACAATTCAACAACACGGACAACCTGTCCATTATCTTATCCTCTTTTTATTTATTTCAGGTCGCAATTGCACGTCATACAGGCGGTCTTATTATCCTTGGATAGTGGCAGTTTACATGAAGTCAGGCCTAGGCGTACAATATCATTGCACTGCCAATCTCATATCGAGCCAACATGTGATACTAGGTAAGACAAGAAACTTTGGTCTAATAGGTACACACCATTTCGATTTTTTATCGAATTTTTCAAGGAAATCGATTTTTTTTTTTGGGGAAACTACTTGGCGGGGCTTTTTTTTGCTGAATCAT
>NW_007431174.1:0-464 GCF_000475195.1 Diaphorina citri
CTCTCTCTCTCTCTCTCTCTCTCTCTCTCTCTCTCTCTCTCTCTCTCTCTCTCTCTCTCTCTCTCTCTCTCTTATTATCTTTCTTTGTCTATCTTTCTCCATTTAGGGTTATTTCCTGTACTTTTATAATCAATTTATAACAAAGGGAAACGATTGCATTTAATGATATAACTGTATACATACAGTCAGATAACTGGCTAATGAAAAAGGATGGTTTCCTGTGATTATAAACAAATTTGTGAAATGATGTTTTTTCGGATAGCATAAAAAATACATTACTTTCCTTATTATAGGATAAGGAAACGTATAAAGTAGTTTGGTACCTATCCAACTAAAAGTAGGATACTAAAATTACTGTTAACAAAATTACAGTATCCTTTAATGGCATGTATTATTATTTTGAACAGAATCACAGCTAAAGCTCTCTCTCTCTCTCTCTCTCTCTCTCTCTCTCTCTCTCTCTC
>NW_007431175.1:0-464 GCF_000475195.1 Diaphorina citri
TTATTTCCATCATCATTGAAGTTGATATATTAGCGACACGAATGTTGAACTGTTAATTTTTTTTTTTTTTTAATTAGTAGATGTTATTTCTTTAAACATAATAATATAAATTATTATTAGGTATAGCTTGGATAATATTTTCCAGAAGGTTACTGTGATGGTCCCATGTCATCATTAGATAGAATTTATCTCCTCAGGTACCTACAACTAGACATACTCTTGGCCACCTCTGTTAACGAGAGGTTAAGAGCTCTGACTCTCAACCTGGAGATGCTGGGTTCGACTCCCGACTGTTCCAAAGTAGAAGCTTGTATTTTCAATCTTCAGATTAAAAAGAAAAGTGCAACTTAAAATTCATGCAATACGAGAAGAGATATTCAAATTTACCTCTTGGCGATTTTGTTTTAGTTATGTACTATTATTTAATGTAAAGTTTTAAACCGACTGACTCACTACCTGTTTAT
>NW_007431176.1:0-464 GCF_000475195.1 Diaphorina citri
TTGTACTGGTTTATTCAGAAGACTGGTTTTGTTCCTTTTTTCCTTGTTCATTCTAAGGGCTATATTAACAGAAATTAGCGATTATGACTAAAGAATAAATGGTGATCCAGTATCACAAAACTCGAAAAGAATTAAAGAACATTAATTCGCCATCGACCATGACAATAATTTTGAAACTTATCAAAATTTAAATTTTCGCGCTCGGTTTATTACAACGTTGCCGGATGTACTTCCAACCAATGAAAATCAGTCTTATCATTATGGGAATTTTTGTGTGTGACGGTAAAAATTCCCATAACTATAACTTTTTACTTTCAATAATTACCCCTGTACCTACCTATGTAAATCGGGGTAACGCTCTGAAAATACTTTCCTTCATCTGGTAAATCTGGTTGGTGGACGATCCGCAGATGAAGGTGAGTAAATGCTACCTACCAAGCTCTGCCAGCCAATAAAGAGTTGAG
>NW_007431177.1:0-464 GCF_000475195.1 Diaphorina citri
CCATCAGAAAAATTTGCAATCGCCTTTCGCTTGAAAATATTTCAAAGGGATTACTTTCTGATGGTCTAGTGTTGACCTGGCACCCAAATGGAAAGTATTGTGTCTCTTATCGCCCATCTGATGAGGGACATGCTACGGGATGGGAATGCTACGACACAGACCACAAGCGTCTAATGTATCAGTTGTTTCATTGCTATAAAAACAGAGGTGAACCACCCTGTTTCTCTTTCAGAGTTTTGATAGAGAGAACTGTAACAATATAACGGAGTTCTCATCATTCCGAAATCGAAGAGAAAGGCAGTATAGGAGAAAGCCAGCCGTTCCGAGAACGAACGAAAGTTCGCTCTGGGTGGCAATCGAACCCGTGACCTAGCGCTTGCAGGCGCGCTACCCTTCAAGCTAACTATTAGGCTTTAAATTAGCACTTACTTTTATACTGGGTTGCCATCTTCTCTCCCACGGAC
>NW_007431178.1:0-464 GCF_000475195.1 Diaphorina citri
GATGGGCAGAGAGAACTGGGGGAGAAGGAGTTGAGAGGAAGGTAGAGAGAGCTGGAAGACAGAAGAGCAGACAGGAACAGATGGAAGGGCAGAGAGAACTAAGACAGAAGGGTAGAGAAACTTGAGAGAAGGGAAGGAATAGATGGTTGAAGGGCAAAGAAACCTGAGGGAACGAAAAGAAGGCAGGAAGAAAGGAGGCAGGAAGAGACGGTTGAAAGGCATAGAGAACTGATAGGAGGGAAGGAATAGATGGTTGAAGAACAAAGAGAATTGCACAGAAGTGTAGAGTAGGGAGAGCTGAAAAAAGAAAGAGCAGAGAGACGGATAGTACAGACAGAGTAGTTAATGGAGCAATGCTGTTTGGGGGAAGGAAAACGGAATGTTTGAACGAAAGCTATGTACTCTATGTAGTAGTATGGAGACTGGGTAGAAAAAGTGTTTTGTGCTGGTTCAGCACTGCTCCT
>NW_007431179.1:0-464 GCF_000475195.1 Diaphorina citri
ATTCTTCATTCTGTTTCAACAGTAAGAATTGGCCCAACACCACATATGCCTGCAATGAAGAGAGAAATAAATATAAGTGATAATCTTTGATCTTGGAGTCAAAGTCTGTGTAGCAGCTCTGCACATCTCCAGAGTTATGAGCTTTAAGAATTCTGGCTTAAATAAAATTAACTCTGTGTACCCAAAGCTCCACAGGCAAGGAGTTGGGATTTTTAAATAGCAACACTTTTTCCTCAATATCTGGGTCAGGAAACATTTGGGGGTCTATGCTCTGGGAACATTAAAGTCTTATTTTGACCTTAGATTGATGGTAAAAAATATTCATAGATAAATTCTGGACACCATGTAGGTATACATTAGAAAACAAGCCTGATAGAACAAAATGTCAAAGGAATATTTTGACTCCAGAGCTATTAAATGCAAATAAATATGATGCATACCTTGTCAAATCCTTTGGATTCTAG
>NW_007431180.1:0-464 GCF_000475195.1 Diaphorina citri
TTTTTGCATGAAATTATCTTGTGAAAGTAAGTGGCTGAACTAGAGGCTAACTTGTTGCGAAATCCAGACATAGCGGAAAGAGAAGGAGAATGAGAGGTGTAAGATGAGAGGAAGAGGAAGGAGAGAAGGGAAATGATGATATGAGGGGAAAGATGAAATGAAGAGGAAGAGATGAAGGAGAGAAGGAAAACCAGAAGATGATGGGAAAAGATGAAAGGAAAAGGATGGAAACCAGAATATGATGGGTGCGATGAAAGTACGTAAACAGAAAAGAGGAGAGAGAAGAAGGGAAAATAAAGATATGGAAGTAAGAAGGAAAGAGGTAGAAAAGAAGAAAGGAATAAGAAGTTATATGAGGGGTCAGATGAAAGGAAGAGGGAGAGAACAGGAAGCGAAGGGAAATGAAAAAATTTGGACCGATTGCAATACTTTCATTACTAGTATAGCTCGCTATACTGTAGTAA
>NW_007431181.1:0-464 GCF_000475195.1 Diaphorina citri
AGACATTGTGTTAACTTCTCTATACTGACTTGAATGTTCTTTTCAACTCGTCTAGCTTCTACCAAGTCTTCTCCTTTATTCAGAACATTACTCGCTGAACTTTGCAGAGCATCATTGAGATCCACAACTTCACTCTGTAAGAAATAATCAATTATTATTGATATTAGATTGAGCAGTAGGTACCACCAAATATAATTTTGTAATTTATTGCCATTAGAGAGTATTATAGGTACCTATGCATTTTTTCAAAGGTGACATAAATATGTAATATCAATAGTTGTTTCATGCATGTTTAAATTTCAATGTATCTAGGTATGCACTTTGTTCATATGCACTTTGTTTGTCTTCAATAAATTAAATATTCTTACCTTCAAATGCATTGCTTGAGCTTTCACCTGTTGTAGTTCTCGTATGGAATCAATGAATCCCTGGTAGTGAAAATTGCACATTCGCTCAATATCCTT
>NW_007431182.1:0-464 GCF_000475195.1 Diaphorina citri
ATGGTTACCTACTTCAATCTTTTTGCTAAAGGTTCAGTAGGGTGCGCACTTTTAAGAATAATTGGGGTTTATAACCTTGTCAGAGAACGGAAAGAGATGTTGCTAAGGTGGTACACACACACTCAGCCACAGTGCTTGCTGTACTCTATTGTCAGCCATAGTCCGTCAGCCAGTCGGAACGCGTGTGGTGGAAAAAACTCGAGACCGAAGTCTGTCAGATCGTTTTTTCCGTCACCCACGCTCCGACGGTCTAACAGACCGCGATATGTCATACCTGGGTCTGTTGGACGGTATGAGCGTGTGTGGCTGGTATGATTGGTGAATTAAAAATTTATGTTCTCATTGAAAAATTTACGTTTTCAATGAAAAATTTATGTTTTCTTTGGAAAATTTGTTTCCTTTCGAAAATTTATGTTCTTATTTTTCTGATTTCCAGGATGCCACCAAGGATTGGTCGCGCCTCC
>NW_007431183.1:0-464 GCF_000475195.1 Diaphorina citri
TTCCTTTAGGAGACAGGGAGAAAGGAGTGAAGAGAGAGAGAAAGGAAGGAGTGAAGAGGAAGGAAAAAATAGAAACTAGAGAAAAAAAGAAAAAGACTAGGGAAAATTTTCATCACAAAGTTAACAGTTGAAGGGTTAATATGTTAACCTGTTGAGGTTTCATGGGTCACATGGTCAGGGGCGAGAGGAAGAGTCCGAAGAGAACCTCATAGAGAAAAACTTTTTATCACAGAGTGGAGAATCAAGGGGTTAAATTTCTTAACCTGTTGAGGGTCCACAGGTCATTCATAGTACAGGGGAGAAATTAAAGGAGGAAGTGAGAGATGGAGAGTCGAATAAGTTGAAAGGGGAGAGAAGATGAGAAGATCTCTAGAGAAGTACATTTTATCACAGAATGACCAGTAAGGGTTAATTGTGATGTTAACACATAGGGGGTTCATAGGTCACATATTGTATAGGCTGAA
>NW_007431184.1:0-464 GCF_000475195.1 Diaphorina citri
ATGGATAGGTAGGTATTATACATGATTATCTAAAAACCAGAGTCGTAGCTAATAGTCTGAACTGGGGGTGGGGGTTTCTATCGTCCATGTATCAGACCTGTATCCAGGATTTTATACCCAATAAGTTCAGACTAGCCCCCAACCTATTGATTATTTCTGCTTCATAGTTTGGCTATGAAATTTTGAGAGAGAAAAAAAGTTCCTATTCGGAGTCCGCCTTGGCGCCTTAAATACGGCCGGAGGCCACTACACGCTTACAATAGTTGTCCATTATTCTGTTGCAGTGGTTAAACGGAAAGTTTGTGGGCGATCATCAGGGAGGCCATTTGCCGTTCGAATTTGAAATAACGGATCACTTGGTGACTGGATCTGTCAACCTACTCACTGTGGCTGTAAACAATAGGTTGCACCCCAACACTCTACCTCAGGGGAGAACCACTTATCCCAACTCATCCCTGTATGTA
>NW_007431185.1:0-464 GCF_000475195.1 Diaphorina citri
AAGTCTGCTAATCTATATGAATACATTAGGTTAATAAAATACAAATATTTGACTCCATTTTTGCAAATTTTATTTTCACCATTTCTAACGCCAACACCTTTCACGTATACTTGTTTTACTTTTACATTATTCCATTAAAGTATACGACGCAGATACAAGTAGCTATACCATAGTATACATAGAGAGTATTGTTTTCGTATTGAATTTTTACTTTTTTCTAAAGCTGGCCATTGGCGATCGTTCCAACAATCCAAATGGAGTGATAGCACACCAACAGCCCAACGTGACGTGAATATAGAAATCGTATCACCTCACTTCAACTTCTTGTCAATGGGGAAACCTGATCGAGAGAGACATCCAAATAACGTCTTCCCATCTGGAACGATCGTCAATGGCCAGCTTTAAATCGTACTTGATGTTCTGTCCATCACTGTTTTTTCACAACTAACCCACCTGAGGCCATT
>NW_007431186.1:0-464 GCF_000475195.1 Diaphorina citri
AGAGAGAGAGAGAGAGAGAGAGAGAGAGAGAGGAGATAGGTAATGTATCTGTGAAAATGTGAAAAAGATAAGAAATGTGCAAGAAAGAGGTGTGGAGAGAGACTATGTAAGAAAAAAAGAGAAGAGATAGAAAGAGAGCGTATATTCGTACATATTATGTATTATTAGATATTCGAATCACATAAATCGGAAACATATATGACTTCCCAACCTTTCATATCACATCAAATTGGAGTTACCAACCTCTCTCTCTCTCTCCTTCATACTTTCTCTTTTTTCCCTCTCTCTCTCTTCCCTGTTTCTCCTTCTCTCATTTCTTCCCTAATTTTCCCTTTGATCCCTGTTTTTCCCTCCCTCTTTTCTCTCTCTTTCTCCGTCCCTCTTTCAATTTGAGAAATAGAAGATTTCTCCGAATTAATGCCTGTAACTTCCGTTAGTCCTTTACGGTTTTTTTTTTTTTTTTT
>NW_007431187.1:0-464 GCF_000475195.1 Diaphorina citri
TTTTTTGTTTAGCAAAAATAGGTATGTTGTAATATATTATTTTTTGATATTGATATAGGTATGAAATTCTATGCTATACGAGTATACCCTGTCTGTACGAAGAGTTAAGACCAAAAGGTAATAATTGGGAAAATTACCTCAGTTCGAATAGGGAAAATCATTGAGATCGCAACAGAATGGAGTAGTATGCTTCTTGTGAAATAGCCAGATACTGGAACTTGGCCTGGCGCACTGCGGTGCCCTCAGTTAAGTAGAACCAATTCACCAAATCAATCGATTTTCCGTGTCCGAATACCTATGATAATTATGTGTAATATGAAATTCCAAAAGGCAAGCCAGAACGATGTTTCAAGCATTAGCAAAGCAAGCAGGTAAATATACTTTGTTAACAATTTATTACTTTCACTTTAAAAAGCAACAGGAACACAGACCCTGTATTGTATGTTACAGGAAAGTAAAATGCT
>NW_007431188.1:0-464 GCF_000475195.1 Diaphorina citri
ACTTCACTTCAGCGAACCATTGAGCACCACAGACTACAGAGATGTATGAACTTCACAATCAAATAATATTCAGGTCATCTTTTACACACATGAAACACATTTCATAGGTGAGTATAAGGCCATTATGAACAATCAGTACGATTATTTTGCAGAATAAAAAAATCTTTGTATCACACTTCACATGTGAACATTGGCCGACTGATATGTGTGAATGAGGTTTGACTGACGAGTGACGGTTTCAGGTGTTGAGTTTAATCGGATTAAGAACCGAAAAGTAAAAGGCAGAACTGAATTACCAGACTTTGACCAATCCTTTGTTTTTGCTCTTCTTGTGATTTGTATGAACTTCTGACATTGTGCTTTAAAGGGCGTCTAAACTCAATGGCACCGTTTTCGAGCTTCCGTGCTATTGTTGGTTTTATTTTACCAAACAAATTTTATATCAACATACAACAACAACAACA
>NW_007431189.1:0-464 GCF_000475195.1 Diaphorina citri
GGCGGGAAACGAGCCCGTCCGAGGGCGATATTTATTCTAAACAGATAAGGTTCGTTTTTTCGGACGGGCTGACTTTTTCCTATCCTGACCTAATTCTCTTTTCGCTTTCGGGACGATAAGAAACAACTGCTGCATTAGACTTTTGTGGTCTGTGTCGATGTCGTAGCATGATCATCTCGTAGTATGTCTCTCATCAGATGGGCGAGAAGAGACACAACACTTCCCATTTAGGTGATGGGTCAACACGAGGAACTATTTTTTTTCTTTTCTTCTTCAAATGTGTACTTTTTGTTTTGTTTTTACAAATAAGGTATGACTAATAGGTATAATGGTATACGTATGTTTTGATTTGCAGGGCGCGCGAGGTCGCAAGGCTCTCAGTACATTCTGATGGTGAAAGATTCAGAACAAAGCAAGTACTTGGCCCAATATGAAGGATTCAAGAAAATAGAGGAAGCACTGAA
>NW_007431190.1:0-464 GCF_000475195.1 Diaphorina citri
ATCAAAATTAGAATATAGATAAACAATAAACAATTTGAATTTTGAATGTACATATGTTTTGTGAAGTTGTGAATAAGTCTACATTTTGTAGAAATAAATAAATATCGAATACAATACCTAATATTATCTAATAATAAATACCTAAAGGACTTTTCATTTTCCGGTCCATCTTCTGCCACAACAGAACGGTGAAGTTTTTCCAAGCAAGCTATAATTTTCGTGTTGTTAGGTCCTCTTTTATTGAAGAATTAAGGTAAGCCATCTTGAACAAACTATTATGTTTTTTTTTCTAGAGGTTTGATAGAGGGAACTCTAACTGCTAAGATCTAACAATTCCGAGAACGAACCTTATCTGTTTAGGATAAAATCCGTCCCGAACGGGAATCGAACCCACCACCTAGGGCTTACAAAGCAGACGCGCTACCCTCCAAGCTAACAAGACTGGCAGGTCGATCAATTAAAAA
>NW_007431191.1:0-464 GCF_000475195.1 Diaphorina citri
TCAATAGCGAGTTTCAAGGGCACACAATGTCTTACCTGAAAAAGAAGACAGATAAAGGTCATTCATTAATACAAAGTTTTTACCTATGAGTATAGATTGTGTAAATATTACGTACGAAATTTAAGGTAAAAGTCAAAGCACTCAATTCGTAAACAGGAAGATGCGGGGTTTAATCCCAGCCAAGCGACAGGCAAAATCCAACCAATCGGGGGTGTCTGGCCAAGGAATGTTGCAACTTCCTTGGGTTTCATTTAGAGGTCAATGACTGACAAAGTTCTTTAACCGGGGGGATTAAGGCGAAAGCCGGCAGGTGCCTTCTTTCAATCGCCCACCAGAGGTGGATGGAGGGACTACCTAGGTACTTGAAAAAAAAAAGGTTCTTTAACCCTTGTTATCTCACCTTAGCTGACGGCTTCATAATTCTCCAGCACATCCGCCAAATGCTCGTTGTCTCTCGGCTTCTT
>NW_007431192.1:0-464 GCF_000475195.1 Diaphorina citri
AGACTGATTAAGAAGTGGGAATTTTTCTAGAAGGGAAAAAGGGAAATTTAACCAATTCATAAATTTAATTGTTTATATCGTCTATTTTCACCTTACCTTCCATCTGGCGATGTAGAGCAAGTGGTAAGAGGCAAGGATTTGTAGCTTGATGCTATTTTCGTTTTGCTTCTGTCGGACTTGGATCGGTTATTTTTTTTTTTACCTACTTTTTTTTTAATTATTATTTTTTTAATGTAAGAGGCAAGGATTTGTAGATTGATGCTATTTTCGTTTTGCTTCTGTCGGACTTGGATCGGTTATTTTTTTTTTTACCTACTTTTTTTTTAATTATTATTTTTTTAATGGCCTTTGGGAAATAGTGATGAATCATTGCGAGTAATGCATGTATGTATATAGGGAAATTACCTATCATGGGTTTAGTTCTAATTCAAGGGAGGACTAAATGAGTCGAGCGCTGACGCTTT
>NW_007431193.1:0-464 GCF_000475195.1 Diaphorina citri
AAAAAAAAAAAAAAAAAAAAAAAAAAAAAAAAAAAAATACGTTAGAACTGTTTGGAGAAAGAAGACCCAATAGAATGTCTAGTTCAGAAAAGATCCAATATAATTGCTGACGTCAAAGTGTGTCACTAATTTCGGGCACTTAGATCTGGTAAATATCTACCAATATCGATCTATGAAACGGTTTTGTATGGCACTTAAATCTGTCAATTTCGCTCTATGAAACACGCTTGTATGACAATTAAATCTGCCAATTTCGCTCTATGAAACTATGAAATCTGCCAATTTCACTTTTGGTCGATTATCGACCGCTCCACGCGAGTCACGCGACGAACTGTGAAGAAAAGAAACCCCAATCGCCTGAATTTCGTATATTTATCATGCAGAAGAATCATGAATTGATTTTGTTTGTTCAAATGGAGAGCTCTTTTGTTTTTTCATAACCTTTCTCCCTCGTAATGAAATAC
>NW_007431194.1:0-464 GCF_000475195.1 Diaphorina citri
GGGGGGGGATAACATGGACTCCGGAAGGTTGACGATGTTTCAGTGTGGAGTGTGTTTGGCCAGATGATTTAATACAATAAAGTTCAGTTTGCATTCTGGAAATCTGTGTCTCCGTTTCTTAAACAGAGTGTGGTTATTGAAAGTAAACAATTCTCTACACCTACCTATATTAACGGGACGAACCCTTTTTACAAAATCACAAAAACACCACAATATATTTAACTTATTGTTAGGCACGGATCCACAATTCCACAAATAGTTGACCTCCCACCTCCAAGTTAATCAGATAACATAATAGTGACAAAAAATGACCTAAGATCAATCTCTAACATTTGACCTAACATTATATTCGGAATCTCTGATATAATAGGTACCTAAGGAGAAAATTTTTTTTAAAGAGGTTTGACAGAGGGAACTGTAACTGCTATGGTCTTATCGTCCCGAAATTGAAGAGAGAAGGAAGA
>NW_007431195.1:0-464 GCF_000475195.1 Diaphorina citri
AACATTGGGCCAGCCACTTACTATCAGGTAGACCTGACGACAGGTGCACCTGATCAGGTCTACCTGATAGTGTGCTCATCACAGTTATCAGGTAGGTCAGACAGGTACGGCTGAAAAGATCCGTTTTCAGCCGTACCTGTCAGACTAACTGATAGTGTGTGTGCTCATCAGTTAAATCAGGCATACCTGACAGACGGACCTTTTCAGCCGTTTACGGCTTACGGATCTTTTCAGCCGTACCTGTCAGACTAACTGATAGTGTGTGTGCTCATCAGTTAAATCAGGCATACCTGACAGACGGACCTTTTCAGCCGTATCTGTCAGATCTACCTGATAGCGAGTAGCTGGCCTTATCTACCTTTGTGGAGCGTAATGAAGGTCAATTCCAGACATGTCTGAAACACCACCAGATCCTCCACTAGTTTTTCCATGAGCTCTGCCTTGTATTTAGTGGCGTAGCACAG
>NW_007431196.1:0-464 GCF_000475195.1 Diaphorina citri
TCATTCATACTGAGTGTCTCAAGAGGACAGAGTCAGCAATTTTGTTTTACCTACGTTTTCAAAATATACCGTTTTCTCTCAGCTCACTTTATGTAGGAAAGAACGTCCCAGATGATTATACATGGACATGATTGATATACAGATGGTCGTCTGGGGCTGATCCCGCTCGTACACTATCAATTATCAATACTTTGGACAATACTCTTAAATATTGATAGTCTTCAGAGCTTCAGACCGTATTGACAATATTTTTTTCGTAGTAAATTGTCAATAGTATTGATGGAGTGCGGGTGGTCGGTGGTATAAGGATATGTAAATACTGCTGGTTACTCCTTACTCGGGGAGTAAAGCCAGAACTAAGGTGTCCGATGCCATTCTCCAGTCAGATTTACTCCGAACCTAGTTCAAAGGTCAATCCTGGATCGATCTATACCTGATTTGATTCAAGTTTGAACTCAATCAGT
>NW_007431197.1:0-464 GCF_000475195.1 Diaphorina citri
AAAAAAGGCTAAAGAAGAGGGTGTGGAGGAAGAAGAACGAAAAAGAGTAAGAGGATAGAAGAAGCGAGAAGGAGTAAAAAGAGGGAGAATGGAGAGGAATGATTAAGAAGAAGAAGAAGAAGAAGGAGGAGGAGGAGGAGGAGGAGAAGAAGGAGGAGAAAGAAGGAAGATTGGTAATAATGAGGACAGAAACGACAATTCAAAAAAAAGGAAAAAAATGGCTCCCTCATTCTATCTCGTTTCTATTTATATCATACCCTATTATCTTACCTTTTTTATTTCTTTTTTTATTTACCTCTCTCTTCTTCCTTCTCTCTCTCTCTCTCCCTCTCCCTCCCTCTCTCTCTCTTTTCCCTCTCTCTTCGTCTTTCCTCTTTCATAGTTCATACTGTCTTCTTTTATTGTTTACTCTCTTTCTTAAATTTTATAGGTTATTTTCCATCTCTCTCTGTCCCTCCTCCGCT
>NW_007431198.1:0-464 GCF_000475195.1 Diaphorina citri
TATCCACATGCATAACTACATGTATTCAATATTATTATGATAACTTCAGTCAAGATATGATGGGCACCCAGATTACCGGAAAACAAAATAAACACCCCTAGCTGAAAACAGTAGGTAATTAGGTATTTCAAAAGACCAAGAACATTATCATGAAGAATAAAGGGAGAAAGAGCAAAGTCCAATTCCGCAATTCCAAATGAAAACGAAAGGACCGATAATAATATGACATTGCAAGAATGACAATACAAGCCGTTTTTAGAAATGATGACACTAGGTACAAGTTAAAGTCTCATATTATCGCCAAAACCATAAATAGAAAGACCAAGATACATCAAGACTCACCATCAATAAGTAGGTAGCGCCATTAATAGCATCAATGAAGTAACTGCAAGATATACAATATACATACCTATCAAAACAGCAATAAGTATGAGATATATCAATACATCAATAAGTGTATAAGA
>NW_007431199.1:0-464 GCF_000475195.1 Diaphorina citri
AACTTTTATAGCCTCGAACAAAAATATTACGGGATCATGTTTGTCTTCTTACTTTTCTTCTCCTATTCTTACTTTTCTTATCCTATTTTCATACTTAGTTTTCTTAACTACCGAGTTGTAAATAGAAGGTTAGTAATGGCATAGTTTAGTTATAGGTATATCTAGTACCTACGTTATAAAATTTTGTATTCTATTTCTGACTTTTCCCGACCTCAGTGGTGTAGTGGTTACCTCGTTGGATTTCAAACGTGAAAGTTAGTGGTTCGAGGCCATGTCGAGTCATAAAATTTATCGCGGCGTATGTTTTAAACAATTGAAATTCCTACTTCTCTTAACTACTGAGTTATAAATAGTCATTATATTGTTGTTTACTTATTCAGATATATTGTACGAGTACATTGTGAATTTTGTATTCTATTTTCTGGCTCCCTAATCAAAAACTCCAGGGGGATTTCATCTTGATT
>NW_007431200.1:0-464 GCF_000475195.1 Diaphorina citri
TTGACATTTTATAGATTATGACTAATATATAGCTTCTCAAGTACGTGCGTATAACGGAAAAATTACAAAGGAGAAAGTCCTAATTAATCCAATCTCCAAAGGCTCTACAATGCGGTCCTTCTGCACTTGCTGAATACAAAACTACTATTTCAGAAAAATATCTCAAAAAGTTACATTGAAGGAATCCTGCAGAAAACTACAAAGCAAGCACAAATCAAGGAATAACCCAACTCAAACAAAACCAAACAATAACAAAACACAAAAACAATCTTCAATCAAATAAAATCCAAGACACACATCGGAAAGCTGTCTTGTCAATCGTCTTGTGCAAAATACACGTCACATATCTCAAGACTATAAAAACACTCAAAGTCAGTGAACTTTGGACTTGAGACGTGATGTGTTGACAAGTTCTCAAGATTGATGAATAAGGCAAAGACAACTCTTGTGTCATTAAAGTCCTG
>NW_007431201.1:0-464 GCF_000475195.1 Diaphorina citri
ACTAAAACTCATTATAGCTCAATCGGTTTAGACCGGTAAATCGGCCACAAGAAGGAAGATGAACGAACTACCGATTTTCAGATAAATCGAAAAATAATAAGCCAATTGGTGACGGAGGCGGTATAGCGAATTTCGTGATTTCGATAACAATACATATTTATAAGACTTTGGAGTTTGGATTTTAAGACAAAGCCACAAGCAGTATTGAGCTAATAGGATTGAAATATGCGGAAAGATTTGCGGTGTGGCAAAAGATACATACATCAGAGAATCCGTTTTCTCGATTGTAATTTTCAAGACTTTTATTACTGTTTCGTTTTTCCTTGATCTCACTTTGAATCAACTCCTTGATATTTATTAGTTGTTACATATCAATCTAACAAAGATTTAAAATGTAAATGCAGTTTCTTTGTGTTATTATGTCACAACTTTGGTGCTCACTGCAGCATTGTAGGATTTTCCCA